>NW_006201378.1:2275003-2277111 GCF_000334495.1 Tupaia belangeri chinensis
CCTTTTTTTTTTTTTTTTTTTTTTTTTAAGGTTTTTGCCATAAGGGCACATGTGCTTGCTGAAGAGAGACAGTAAGAGGGAAAGTGAAAAATCACTCCCTGGAGGGGATGGCCACACTGAAGTCCCTTCTCCATTCTCCTCCTAGGATTTTGGGCATGCACACACATGTACCCAGAGTGATTTTCAAACCTCCAGGTCTGGGGCTTGAATTGTAATCAGTCATGTGGCAATTTAGCACCTTAACCACCACACCACCTATTGCACCCCAAGAGTCCATGAATTGTTTTTCTTTCTTTATTGTTTAAGAGATTTTAGCTATAGGGCACATGAGCTCGCCAGAGAGACAGACAGTGGAAAGAAAGAAATAACCCCCACTACCACACCCAGGATGGTGGCCATACTGGAGTCCCTTTTCCTCCATTCTCTGCTCAGGATTTTGGGCATACATACATGCACATGTATCCACATGAGTTTCAAGACACAAATTCTGGGACTTGAACCACAGTTGACTAGGTAGGAGTCCAGTACCATAACCATTATGCCATTTGCTGGTCCCAACAGGCCATGAATTCTAACTACAGCTTTTTCTTGTTTTTGTTTTTATAAATCCATTAAAAAGAAATGTAATGATTTTCAATAAATGCCAAATTACACTTCAAATACATATGTGTGTGTGCGTGTGTGTGTGTGTGTGTGTGTGTGTGTGTATGTGAGACTAATTGTGGATTTATAATACATCCCATTTCTTACCCTGGCTAGTTATCAAGAAGTAGATGAACTGGCTTTTTATGTTTCTTTTAAAAGCAAAACAATTTCAAAAGTAACTGTTTTGAATTTAAAAATACCTTTAAAAACCACATATTCTCAAGCATATAACATTTTGATATAAGGAATATAATTTCCTCCCAAGCTGTCATGTAAGCATGAAACTGGGGTGACAGACTTTACAAAGCCATTAGGACATTGCTATGTTCTGTAAGCATCATTATTTTATGCCAGGCAATGAAGACACCAGCAACTTTCTCCTAAGGAAGATAGACTTTATTCCAACAGAAAGACTGGGGCTGGGTAAGGAGCTGTGTTTCAGGGGACCACTAACTAGAGTCTCTTTCCAGATGGCCATTCTCTCATCAACAGCTGAGGCAAAGGTGACCATAGCATTGGACAGAATGATCTGGTAGGGTTAGAAGCTCAAGCCCAAGACACAATCAACACATTGTAGTTCTCTAATGTGTGTTTAGTATTTTTGGCCGGTCAAAAGGTTTCTGATTCATTTTTTGAGAACTTAGTACCTTGAAAAATAAAATTAAAAAAAATTAATTTTGACTTTTCTTCCTAAGGTTTTTCTGAAAGAATTCTTTGTCATTGGATAGAAAGGAATCAGTCTTTCCTATTACCCCAAAGACTAGTCTGTGAACTGTTGCATTGATTAGTTATTAAACTATTTTATTTGTTTTAAGGTCATTATATGTTGACCACATAGAAAAACTTAAAAACTAGACTACATGAGATTTAAAATATATATATATCTTTCCAGCTTTCTTTTATTTTTATTTCCTTTTAACGTTAATTCTTTTTATTTGGCAAGTCATTTACAAGTATTTATTAGGCTGGCAGAAAGATCAGCTGTCCTGCGTATTTGTTCAAAACCTATCTTTCTTTCTTGGCTTCAGTTGTTGCTTTGAAACCAAACCTATGTGTGCCCTGGCATTTTGGGGTACCCTGCTTAGCAAAAGCATGATACTGAGCTGAACCAGCCCCGAAACTCCTCCCATCACCCACTGTCATCATCTTTCAAGAAAATGCAGAGGCAAATTTATTTAAATCATGTGAGGGCTCTGAAGAGACATTCAAACAAAACCCACTTTTAAACATTTAAATCCTAGTCACTCATCATTTCTTGTGTTATCATAACTTCAGCAGGCCCAGACACTGTGGCGCGGGCTGCAGGAGTGCTGCTCCACAATGCTGGAGACCTGGAACGCTCTGGTTCATGTCCTGCTGCTACCTGGACACTCCGGACATGCTGAGGGCACTCCTGTGACCCTGGCTGGCAGTACAGCTGGAGTGAGGACCATCGACAGCCTGTCAAGGATGACTCACACACA
>NW_006201378.1:2277172-2280088 GCF_000334495.1 Tupaia belangeri chinensis
AGCAGGAGAGAGGACAGTAATGGTTAAAGGCATAGTCCCAAGAACCAGACTTCTGGGATTCAACTCTGCCTAACTTCATGGTTTCCTTGGGGAATTTCTGTCCTTTTTAGGCATCTGTTTCTCTCTGTGTAAGTGAAGATAATAATTGTCCCTCTCTAAAACATTTAGAACAGGGCTGCAGCTCTTAAAAGAGTCACAGATGTACAACCTAATTTAGATATGCAACTGAGATACATTCATGATAAATCCTACTGGCACAAATAATTATAACATTCAAATTTTCTAACCTAATAAAGGTTTCCACACCAACCTTCTGTTTGCTGTTCATATTACTTTATTGCAAACCACTGTGGTGCACAGATCAAAAAAAAAAAAAATTAACAAACAGCTTGGACCACAGGGGGCTTTAGATGAGGTACCAAGAAAAGATTACCTCTCAATCAACTATTTTCTCTCTTGTAGAGTTGACCAACCCCTTTGCATAACAGGAAAGACAGGGAAGATAGGAATCAATGACTTTCCAAAACCAAACAGAGAACTGTACTATTTACTGCTTTCAAGAATCAATATGTGAGGAGAAATAAAATGTACAATCTTTCCTTTTGCTTTGTGGATTAGTCTCTCTGTTCAGTAAATGCCTCTATCACTGCATCCTTTAAAGATGGATCCCATTTTCAGATACCCATTTATAATTAATTAGTGGCTAAATATGCTGCTATGTTTTAGCACCTCAGCGGTAAATCCAACCAGCTTCTCAAGGCAAATCTTCATGCAGAAATACACGAAGGTCATCTTCATCCCTAAGCTAGTGAGGAGATGGGTGCTCTGAGCAGATGGTAATTATCACCCTCCTCACTTTCTGATTCTGTGTGCCCCTTTGCAATTCCTGTTTGCATGGTTTGGTGGCTGCGTCAAGTGTAGGAACACCTTCCAGTTTTTGCAATGGAGCGTCGTTTCAGACTTGATTGACCCTGAGAACCGCAGTCTCTCTTCTCCTTTAAAGGTCATTGGGAAAAAATCCTACTGCTTGCCATTGTGCACAGGGGTGTGCTCTGTTTCTCAGTGTGCCTGGCTGTCTCTAGGAGTTCTTTGTGCTATTGCTTGGTATTACCAGACCCAAAGAGGCTGCTTAGTTGTTTCCATATCATTTATGGAACATTTATAAATTAAGGTTTTCCTGATTTTTTTTCAGTGAGTGCCATGTGGCTACACTGTAAAATGCTGGAATCTCCCTCTCTTTAAGTTATCCCTTCCTTCATTTGTACCTTGCTAATAGCTCATCTTCATTAAGGAGTAAGCTCAAATAACAACTCCTCCACTGCAAAGTCTTTCTGGATTGCCAAACAAAATGACACATAGGTCTTCACAGAAGAGCTATTTTAACGAGGCAAATATGACCTCGAGGAGCAAGAATGGTCAGGAATTATGACAGCTACGAACTTCCTGAGGAATTAGAGCAGAGGTCATCATATTTTGGGGAACCTACAAAAAAACTTATGGAAACCTCTAGAAAATAAGCTGGGTGTACACACAACACTGTTGATATGAATGGGGACGTTGTTATAATCCCTAATACCTACTTGTGTCCTCCTGGGTACAAATTCCCAGTGGAAAAAGTAGGTGGCACACAGACAGCAAGCAGCTCAGAGGAAGCCACCCAATGTAACCGTCTGAAGATGAAATAAATGATAATGGCAAGCAGGCTCTTCTGAGAGATCAATACAAGAAGATGACAGCCAGTTAAGGCTACAAAAAAAGAGAGAATCTTTAATTAACAGGCTTTAAGGTCATATGAGCAATAGCCCAGATATTATTAGCAAAAATGGTTTCTTGAAAACATAGTGCTGAATTACTTAGGCAATAACTGCTTGTTTGGTTGAATTTGCATAATAACGAAAACAGATTTCAGTTAGAAACTGGGATGGAACCATAGCCTGGTGTGTATAGGCTTCCCAGCAGCTGTCACACTGATGGTGTCTGGTCACTATCCACTCAGGACACATTCAGATGGCCACTGCAATTTTAATGGCTGGGGTAAAACTTGTTGGTTATAGTAAAAGGTGACAACTGGGGAGAGGAATGTGGATGGTTTCTGAAGGTCACATTAACTCTTTGCATGGAAAGAATGGAAAAATAATTAAACCACACTTATAGAAGGTAATAAACAAAACCCAAACCTAAGAAATACCCCCTCCACCTCGCGCCAATGCCACTTTGATAGGCCTGACTCCATTTGCTCTATTCATCAAAATTAGCAAGGATTCACTCTGTCTTTCTGATGGCCTTATCGAATGACCCAAACTGGGTCTCGACTATTGGTCTTGGCTATAATTTCACTGGGCATCATTTTTTTTCTTTCCCACCTTTCAGATTATTCTGGGCCACATAATCTAATTTCTTAAGGGCTCTGAGTCTGTGAACCCTTAATAATCCATATGTTTAAACATGAGAAAATAAATGTCAGGAAAGTAAATAAGCTAGCTATTTTGGATCCACGCTCTTCTGAGCAGATGGGTAGAAGAATGCTGTTTATCATTACCATAGACAGGTGAATTGTGAGAAATTAGATACCATATCAGACAGACGCGCTAAAGATTACTGACGGTTCTCAAGCTTTAAAAGTTGCATTTTCTGAGCCAGAGTTTCAATAAAAGAGCAAGATTCCTCACTGTTAAACCTTAATGGAGAGAGTTCACTTGAATTGGGCCATGAGGGATAGGTAAAATAGAGATTTAAAAAGATTTACGGTGGGATGGGAAAGATATTCTAAAAAGCAAAAGCAATGCGTACACAGACAGGAGCACGTAGGAGCTGCCAGCTCACTAGGCTGCCACCAACACGGTCCCCTGGGATGTTTCCACCACATCTTGCTCAGTGTTTTATGTTATGATCTATACATTTCAGGTCTTAGGGAAA
>NW_006201378.1:2280271-2283969 GCF_000334495.1 Tupaia belangeri chinensis
ATTGTTTATGGTAATAACTTTACAATTCAAGTCCTTGGGAAAGACCATGCCCTGATCCAAAGATGACCTAGGCAAATAAGGTAAGAGAAAAAAAAAAGCATCCTTCCTTTTTCTGCAATCCATCTTGCACCCCTAGCACACATCCATCCTGTAACACTCCTGTGGGGTGAATCATACCCTTGTGACACAGGAGGCTATGTCTCTTGCTTATAGGAGTAAAATGGTCAGGGCTACAAATAGCAGATCTCTGTTCTTTATGCTCACCTAAGATCAAGCTTGCCTTTGTATAGAGTTAGATTCCTGGAACAGTGCTTGAAGGAAGTGGATGGCAGTGCACAGTCTGACTTAGCAAAATGGGCTAATAAGCTGGATAAGAACCTACAGCCATCATGGGCAGGTTTCAGCCACAGAAAGTCATTGAGGGCAAGAGACGAGCTTCTCAGGAGCGCCACTCAATGAGAACAATACTATCATCTGCATTGGGGGAGGAACCAAGAGGAAGTGTACCCGATGAAAATACCCAAGCTGCTCTCAGCGGAAATTAGCTTGACTCAGCTCAAAATGCACATGCTGTGCTCAGCTAAACTGTAAAAAATTAGAAAGGACGTAGGAGACTAGATCAAGCGACATCCCCAGGAGCGCAGAGGAGAGGAGATTATTAGCATTATAAAGGTGGATTTATTTTTTTTTTTAATATAACTTAAGATGTGTTATAGGAATATTATTAGAAAAACATTGCTTTTCTCACATACATGCATATGTAAATAAGACTTTAGAAAGATGTTTAAAAAGCATTCAAATCCCTCTTCAAAAACTTATTCAAACTGAATAGAAAGCTAAGAGATATACAAAGGCAAAGTATGTCTTCATTGAAGCTCTTTTTTTTTTTTTTTTTCTTTTAGTTTTTTTACCATAGGACATGTGTGCTTCCTGGAGAGAGAGAGACAGAGAAACACAGAGAGAGAGAAAGTGAGAAATCACCACCCAGGGGGAATGGCCATGCTGCAATTCCTTGTCCTTTATTCTCCTTTTGGAATTTTGGGCATCATGCACACAGACCTGCTGTGATTTTCCAGCCACTGGATGTGGGACTCAAACCATGATCAGCCATGTAGGAATCCAGCACCTTAACCACTATGCCACCCACTGACCCTATGAAAGCATCTCTAGTCATTAAGTTAATGTGAATCATTACATGGTTTGAATTTCACAGAACGGGTGATCTCGTCTAGTTTTTGTTCCTCATTTGTGACTCACTGTTTCTTCCCTTTATAATGCCAACAGAAGATGACACCCGCCTTTTGAAGAATGTCTTTGATACCTGGTATTTCCTTATTCTAAAACTAGTTGTCTGCTACAAGATTAAGCTTGAGAAGAGTGACTACAGAAAACATATTTTTTTTTCTTTTTAATGAAGAAAAGATACATCTAAGATTTTCTACAGAAAAACAAACAAATACAAAAATGGAACTTGAAACTTGAACCTCTCTATTGGGTTAGAAAGAGTAAAAGATCTCCTATAAATCACACTCTAGAAATAGCACAACTGGTTAGTGAAAACCATTCTACCTGAGAAGCCTTCCCTTGGCTTCCCCAAGCCACCAGAGATGCTGCTGCTCATCCCTGGATCATGGGGTCTCCTTGCTTCATCTCTGCCCTGGAGTTCCAGGAACGATGAAGGATACTCTGGAGACTTCAGGGAATCAATGACCATGTGGGGCGAAGGGTGGTGACCTGAACCAACATGGGAAGTGATTATTTTCAGTCCTTCATTGATCCTCCTGAGATATTCACCAGTAATCAGCAGGGCTCCTCATTAACAAAATGCTTTTGACCCACAGTCACCATGATATGCTTATTTTACACACACAAGACACTTACAGAGGATAAAAAGAAGTTGCTCCATGTCATTTCTCAGAAGGCATCATTAGAATTATAGCTGAAACCTACTATCTTGTTGAAGTTTTTCATCCATCATGTAGCTAACACTTACTAAAACTGAATACAAAGAAGATGGACTCTAGTAGCTGAACAAATCAATCTTGTATTTAATCCATTGATGGAGAACAAACCAGGATGGTAGCAACTGTGAGGTAAGGCAATATATAGGAACTGCTTGAGAAAATTATGAAGTGTTACCAAGGAGAAAAACAGTGCATGGACAATGGGACACATCACCAAGGAAGTTATTTTGACTGCCTTCGTGAAACTGACAAAATTCTTACTTAGCCCCCAGAAATTATCACATTATTTAGATTCAGTATAAATTCTGAAGTTCATTTGTATGATAATAGTCAAATGGCAATACAACAACTCTGGCCCTGTGACCTCAAATGCAGGCTTATAAACAAAGTATACTGTGATATAATCAGATTTAAACAGCAGTTAAGGAATTAATCAGTTTTGTGGTCAAATTGATTTATATTAGAATGGATTAGAAAATATCCTAAATAGTAAACATGAATCTTGCTTTGTAAAACATTTCCCTCCCTGTGTTTAAATACATAGATCTGTAAGTTTGTGTGTGGTTGTATTTGGCCCCCAAGAAAAATATATTTCTTATAATGGGCTATAAACAAAAAAAAATGTTTAAAGACTATTGGCTTAGTAAAATGGTTCTTAGATTTTTGCAGTACATAGATTGCTTTAAGAACCTAATGAAATATGGAGCCAGAAGGTGGCATGGTGGTTAAGGTACTAGATTCCCACGTGGTTGACAGCGTTCAAGTCTTGGACATGGCAGCTGGAAAACCGCGGCAGCTGTATGTGCACACAAGCCCCAAATCCCGAAAGGAGAATGTAGGAGAAAGGACTGTGGTGTGGTTATTCCCCCTGGGAGGGGGTAGTTTCTCACTTGCCCTCTCTCTCTGGCAAGAGCATGTGTCCTATGGCAAAAAACTAAAGAAAAAAATAAGAAGAATTTAGTGAAATCTAAAAACCCCTGGCAAGAGAACAAAACACACATACCTTAGAAGACTCCTACTTAAGGTTTGAAAACTTAACAACCAGAGGAAGAAGAACATGTACTAATAAGTGATGCAAAAGAGGGCCACAAGCAATTTAACCCAACTCAGTGCTAGCTCTGCCCTGATTTTCAAAGCCAGCTGCCATGCCCCTCTGTCGCAGAAAACCAAAGAAAGTAAAAATCTTAAGAAAGAGCACTCGGTGGCCCAGAAAGAAGTCTGAAAATGCTAGCTCTGTTGTCCTTTACTCCTTCTAATACCCTGCCTTTTCCTCTATCATGATGACCAGAAAATCAATCATTAACTGAGCATAAAAACTTCACATGCATTTTCTCATCATCCCATACAATTATCCTAGAATGCATATGTTGTTCTTAACCTCAAGTTATAGAGGAGGCACGCAGGAGAGAGCTCAGGTTACACACCCCGGGTGACATACTGAGAGAACCTAGGGACGCTGTTCTGCCTCTCTGCACAATTCAGAGGGTCCTTGTGGCTAGTACACGGAGTTCCATGAGAGAACAGACATTGCTAAGTCCTGTGTCTAGAATAAAAACAGTTATCATTTGTTGAAAGATTTCTACAAATCAAGCCCTTTCGACTTAGAAGCTTGTAATAACTCTCAGATGTCAGTATGACCCTACTTACACAGGGAGGGAACTCAAGTCTAGAGGAGAGTAATTTGGACCTGATTACACAACCAGTGAGTGTAGAGCTCAGAGGCAAACTGATTCT
>NW_006201378.1:2284320-2287285 GCF_000334495.1 Tupaia belangeri chinensis
GTCTGCTCCCAAGTCCTCTCTTGGGGTTCTTTTAATGCTCTGCTCAGACATGGATCACTCCACAGATTTCCTGCCCCATGAAAAAGCTAATGATACCTTCCCCTTATCTGTAAGAAATTATGAAGGAATACTGCATTTTCTTGCAAGCCAGTTTTGTCTAGGTGCATTCATATGTAGTGCAATTGGTCGTTTTTAGGAACACGTGTCTTTGAGTTTTGACGAATGCATACAGTTGTGTAAACAGTACCATAATCAAGATGGAGCACATTCTGTGTCACTCCCAAAGTGCCCTTGGGCGTTGTTGTACTTGGAATCCCTCTCAGTCTTGAGACTGAGTACAATAGGGCCACCCGCAGATGTAGTTTTTTGTTTTTTGTTTATTTGTTTGGTTCTTTGGTTGTTTTTCAACTCTGTACTTTTAAGAATGTAATCAGACAGTACATGACCTTTCAGTCTGACTTCCTTTGAGAATAAATTGCTCTCAAACTTTGTGGATGTCAGCCTGTTGCAATCCATTCGAGGTTCACCCATGTTGCATGTATGAGCGATTCCACCCATTTTATTTATTTATTTATTTATTTATTTTCAAAGAATTATTTTATTTAACTTTATTTACTTATTCATTTATTTTAATTTTACTAGAGAGGGACAGAGTGAGGGGGAGAGAGAGAGAGTAAGAGAGAAAGAGAGAGAGAGAAGAAAAGTGAGAAAGCAAGCCACCAGGTCTGGGACTCGAACCATAGTCGGCCTTGTGGGAGTATAGCTCCTTTAACCACCATGCCACTTGCTGGCCCCAAGTTCTTCCCATTTTACTGCTAAGTAGAAATCCACTATGGGGAGAGACTACATTTTGTTTACCCTCTCACTCACTGAAGGACATTTGAGTAGTTTCCCAATTCATTTAAGTTATAAATAAAGCCATAAGAAGCATTTGTATAAAGAATTTGGTGGGGACATAAGTTTTCATTTATATTAGGTAAATGTCTAGGAATAGAAATGCCTGGATTGCTCCTTCCCAAAATGTCTCCACAGCTGGCTTCCCAGCCTCCGGATCTTTCTTGAACGTCACTTCTCAGTGAGCCTTTGGTTGCCCATCTGACACTGCCCTCATCTGAGCTCTTAATGACTCTGCTTTGTGCTTCTCCCTGTGACAGACAGCACATGTATTTTCTCATGACCAATTGCCTGACCCCTGTCCCTACTGATAACCACCATGAGGCTAGGGATTTCACTTTTTGTTCATTGCTTTATCTTTAAAATATTGGGTCATTGGAAAAGTCAACCCGATACTGGCTGAGTATGTTTATTAGATGAAGGACAATGAATAAACTGATGATGCTACACTGAACACAAAAGGTGGTTAAAATCATAATCCTGTATACAGATTGTGGGTGTGTGCAGAATCTCACTTCACTGCCACAGTCACTTGTGAGGAAGAGGAAGAAGCTGAGAGGAGGAAAGTTGGATTAGGTTTCACCCCGCTATAAACCGCAGGTGTGGGACAGGGGAGAAGTGACAAAGGCAAGCTGGAGCTGCTCTCCTCCTCCAAGGCAGGGCACCCGCCACATTTTGCTATGTGTATAGATCAGTTCTTCGCCTTGCAGAAGAGGCGTGTCTCATGAAGTCTCTGCACCAGAACGTGAAGAGTAGGACAGACTGGAATGGGGAGGTGTGTGGGAGCAGGTGATAGGTGATTGCTTCAGCCTCCTTTAATACGGCAGGCTGGCAGAGGAGGGGGAGGTGGGAAGAGCCTAGGAGAGCGGCTGGGGAATGGAGGGCTTCAAGGGGCAGGAACTGGCAGAGGAGTCAAGTGCTGCAGGAGAGGAGGCCTGAGCAAGGTCGGGGGTGGGGTGGGGGTCAGAGGCAGAACTGAGTGCCTTGGTGAGAGGTGCCAGAGGTGCCACTGACAGAGGGCCAAGGTCAGCAGCCAGATGGGGAAGGTTCAAGAAGCCACAGGAGAGGAACAAATGGTTGATGATTCCTTTATCACAGAACATCAACTGGGAACTGAAAGCTCATAGAATGGTAGGATTGTGCTGAAAGATTAGTCACTTTCACTTTTATTCTGTTAAACTATTTATTCAGTCTCTTGGGGATTTAGTCCAACATCAAATATTTAAGAGAAAATAGAATAAGATTCCAATATGTGCTTCTGTCTGTTACTGATCCTCTGGTTTAGTCATATCTAAACCTCTCTGTAAAAATATTAAGAAGGAAATATAGGACAAAATATTATATTTCAGCAGAGGTGATATTAAAAATATTTATCAACTGTTATGTCACAGTATTGACCATTTAGAATGAAATACCATCCTGCTGGGATGGATACAGGGCAGTAGGAACCCAGAAGGCCTTCTCAGAAAATACTGGCAAATAGGGATTTGATTGACCACCTAGTCACAGAACATAACACCACAATGAAAGCATGAAAACTGGCCTGACAACAGGAGTTAAATATCCATCATGCAGGCATACTTTCTGCCTTTGAGCAACCAGCCATGATTGAATTTTATAGGATTCTTTCTTTTCTGGAAAATGATCATGAACCTCTATCCTTGAGGAGGGCAACTCATAGAGAAATGATCATGAACCTCTATCCTTGAGGAGGGTCATAAATGGATTTGTTGGTTAGTTCTTCTTAGACAATGGAAGTCCTTCAGTGAAACCTATTGTTGACTTAATTTTATTTAGAGAAACAAATACATTTAATACAATGAAGAATTCCTAGGTAAAGACAGAGGATGTGCTTCAGACATTAAAAATAATCTTGGCAGAGTCCAGTTGGTGGCATGGTGGTTAAGGAACTGGATCCCCACATAGTCAACCACAGTTCAAGGTCCAGACTCAGTGGCTTGAAAATTACACTGGGCGTGTGTGTGCGTGCCCAAAATTCAAAAAAGGAGAAGTCACTAACATGGCCATCCCTCCTAGGGAGTGATTTATTTCTCTCTCTCTCTCTCTCTCT
>NW_006201378.1:2287314-2318235 GCF_000334495.1 Tupaia belangeri chinensis
CTCTATATATATATATATATATATATATATATATATGTCTCTCTCCTCTATGGTGAATGCATATGGCCTATAATAAACAAACAAAAAATAAAATAATTAAGTAATCTTGGGATAACATCAGAGAACAGAAAAATTCCTTTGGTGATTCCATGTTTCCAGAGAACTAATAAAAATAAGTTAGAGATCTTTCTAGGAAAGTAAATGTTGACAATAGCAACCAACACACACACACACACACACACACACACACGTGAAAATTCAATAGGAGCATTTCCCATTAAGGTGCTTACTATTAGCTTCTGGGGAAAGAAAATCTCCTGAATGACAAATGGTTAAACAAGATTTAAAACCGTTTGTGGCATCTGGGTGGTGAATGCCCAGTGAGTCTCCTGAAAAGACTGTGGCAGTGCACATGATCTTGCTCCTAGGAACCAAAATCAAACATCCTTCATTCTTGGACGGGTAGAGTTCTGTCTGGGTAGAGTGCTACAGAGCTGAGCACCAGCAGTGCTGTAATGGTGGCAGAGGCAGCTGCTGGCTGCCATGGGGCTGCTGCCCACTGGCCACAGCCTTGCACCACTGTGTGGGAGCTGAGTTGAGAGCTGTGAAGACACCCTGAGTGTCTGCTAGAGCTCTCTAGGGCAGAGCTTCCTGCTTGGTCTTCACGTCCTGCCTCATAGGCAGCACATGCACAATACACATCTCTCTCACAGAATGAGTGTGGCATGATTGCAGATTGCACCGTTACCTCCAGAAAGGCAGGATAAAGCCCTAACCCCTGGCCCTGTGAATGCAACCTGGGTCTTTGCAGATGCACCAGGTTTCAGATGAGGTCATACTGGATGAAGGTGATCCTACTACAGTGACAGGTGACCTTCTAAAGATAAAGAGCTTTTCATGCAGGCACAGCGGGAAAGCAGTGCAGAGACAGAGGGAGAGAGATTGGGGTGATACTCTCATATGTGGGAAGGCAGTGCAGAGACAGAGGGAGAGATTGGGGTGATACTCCCATATGCCAAGGATCACCAAGAATCTCTGGCATCTACCAAAAGCTAGAAGAAGGGAAGAAAGACTCCTGGGGCCTTTAGAGGGAGTGTGACCCTGCCGACACCTTGATATTGATCCTCTGGCTTCTAGAACTACAAGGAAGTGCATTTCTGTTTAAGCCACCAAGCAGTTTGTTTGTCTGTCTGTTTGTTTGTTTGTTTTTCTGTCTTTCTCTCTAATTCAACTCTAGAAAACAAATACAAAAAGGAAAGCACTGTCTTCAAAGTACGGTTCTTTTTGAGTTTCCTTCCCCGGATGAAGACATCATTAGGATTCACAGTCTAGGAGACCACAGCTGTAAATCCACATCATATGAACGGATGGGGATTCTTAGAACCAACAAAGATTCCTAGAGAAACTCAGGGCCCGTCTGAATTTATTTGCTCTTCTGATCCTGGGCCTTTGACAAATAATTTCTGAAAGTGGCTTTGTAGATGGGTCAAGTCAAAGTTCCCACCATTTAGCAGTACAAAGAAGCATATGATAATAAATTGTCTCAGAGAATGGGGACTGGATAATTTAGCATTTTTCTAGCTCAGTAGCAATTTCTAAAAATTTGTAGCAGCAAATTGTGTGTGTGTGTGTGTGTGTGTGTGTGTGTGTCTGTTTGGTCAAATAAAGCACTATGATAAAACATACAACATGGAGCTCCTGTGACTGAATTAGACCTGGGGTCCCAGCACCTGGCCTATGCACCAAACCATCACCCCTGAATTCCTGCAGCACAGCACGTAACTCGAGGGCTTTGTAGCATACAGCTGGAGAACCACGTGGGTCTCCAGCTCTTTCACTAGCAGTGATGAGCTACAGAGAGCAGACATGCCACACCCAGGCTAATTACGTGGTTTTGGTCCTAAAGGCTAAGATGTGTAGACATCTGAGAATGTGGACTAAGAGAAGAACTTGCCACTGATACAAGAAAACATAGTCTTATGTTTCCCCACAGCTTACTTCAAACACCACAGTTCTCTCCTCCATCCAGAAAATGTTTACATATGCCAGTTTGTGTCCTGCATGGGGATCTAGGGAGAGGACACAAATCCCCCCCACTCCACATTGCCTAGTGAAGGCAGCATGCCGGGGAGCAGAGGTTCTCCTGAACGAATGTTAGGGAAAGGAATCTGTAGGAGCTGTCCCCATTCAAGCAGAGGATACTGTACTCAAGGCAGAGAACAGGGCTGCAGCAGGATTGTATAGGAGGCAGAGAACTCACCGAGGTGCGGCGCTGGAAGGGCTGGGAGCCTGGAGGGGTTGTTTCCAAAGGGATAAACAAAAAGAGTGTGGGTTGTGGAAATGGTGTGCAGGGTCAGGCTGGGGTCAGGAGTGGAGGGGAATGTTAAGATAATGCCTGAGAGAGGGGATGAGCTGGGCAACTATGCAAGCAGAAATTCCTGATGTAGGCTGTAAGGCCTCTTGAGTCCCTGCCACCTCCAGGGCCATTCTGCCTCTGGAGTCCTCTCTCCCCTTTGACCGTCTTTCCTGACCCTCTTGCTCTTCAAACCTGGGGCCATTATTCATTTGTTTCCATCACCTGGTAGAGTATTTCATTAGTCCAAGTGTTGCCCAGTTTATTGAAGCTGCAAAATGTTTAGCTTCTCAGCCACTTAAAAAAGAAAGATTCTAAAAATCACTTTCGTAATTAGCTCTATTTTAAACTAATCTCTAAAAGGTATGTTTAGACTAGTTTTTCAAAAAAGAAAAGGCTTCTCTTTCTGGTGCAATCAGCTCTGTGCTCCCTGATTCTGGCTACTTCACAGAAAACAGTAATTCCCACGAATGTCCGACCTAATCAAACTACACTGTTCTCTGTGAGAGATGGAAGATTTCTTCCCTTTCATAGATACGGCTGTGGCACACATAGCCTTCCTATTTAACAAAGAAACACAAATGAGTAGAAACAACAGTGGTTCATTCACTTAAACTGGTATCACTCTGAATTTTGGTAAATATCACACCCCGAAGGTAAGAAAGTGTTAAAATTAAGTTGTTTTTTGTTTGTTTTTTGCATACTTGTCACAAATGAACCAAAACAAACAGAAGACCAAACTCATCACCACCATTACCACCACCAACAACAATTAAAACAAAAACCAGCTTTTGTTATGCTTGGAAAACTTTCTCCGGTTTGTGATAAATGATACCAACAGCAAAAAAAAAAAAAAAAAAAAAAATTGCATTTCGAACCACTCCACCACCAACAACAATTAAAACAAAAACCAGCTTTTGTTATGCTTGGAAAACTTTCTCCGGTTTGTGATAAATGATACCAACAGCAAAAAAAAAAAAAAAAAAAAAAAAAAAAAAAATTGCATTTTGAAGCACTGTTATCTTCAGACCGTCACTTCACACTTGATTCCAATGGGCAGACTTCCAAACCAGAAGAGGAACAGAGGAAGAAAAATAGATTCCCTTGGTAGTCACAACATCAGGACGCTCAGATAAAGGTCAGCAAGTACGGTGTCACTGCTGTGTCTGTTTGCATTATGTGACACCAGATTGTCATTTTAAACTATTCAAGTCAAAATGATAAAACCTTCTCTTCCTGGGATGCACAAGCCATTCTGTTAATGAGAAAATAGTCTCTTTTTTTCGTCCTAACTGTCTGACTTGACCCCATGGCTATTTTCCATATGGCTCAGAGAGTCAGTCATTCCAGCTTCGGTCCGGATACCCTAACACATGGGTGGTTGCAAGGAATGTGATGTAGTCCAGGAACATAGGACACTATTTTATAGATTTTTTTGTAAGTAATTCATGATCCTATCCTGAAACTCCTGTTTAAAAGGGATCAGCTTTTGATAGTATAATTATCTTGACCGCGTGGTTAGATGTTTTTCTCACATACTTTGATGCTTCCCCTCAAGGGTCAAGGATGTGGGGCTCATAATAGCAATCTCTGTTTCAGGGTCCTAAGTTCAGTCACTTGGAGGGTGTCACGTGTTTTTAAAAAATGCCTCCAATAGGCCTTCCTGGTGCCCATGATTCCTTTGTCTCTCTCTGCCTCAGTCATTGGGGATGATGTCTTACATGAAATGGGGGATCGATTATTGTCCTAGGAAGGAATGCTTCTCTGAAACACTGTTTATTGATTTCTTTCTTTCCTTCTTTCCTTCCTTCCTTCCTTCCTTCCTTCCTTCCTTCCTTCCTTCCTTCCTTCCTTCTTCCTCATCTTTCTTTTTAGTTTTATTGCCATAAAGTGCATGTGCTCCTCAGAGGGAGGGAAGGTAAGAAATCACCTCCCCCCAAAGAGGATGGCCACACAACCATCCCTTCTCCATTTTCCTCTTGAGACTTTGGCCATGCAAGAACCTGTGGCTGGCGTGATTTTCAACCCACCAGGTCTGAGATGCAAAGCACGGTAAGCCATGTGGGAATCCAGGGCATTAACAACCATGCCATCTGCTGCCTCCAATTTACTTCTTTTCTTGTGACACTTGGGGTCTATCACTTCTGGGTTTGGATCTTTTGCTAATTATTATGCAACCTGACTTAATCTTTTAGTTTTTGCCCTAGGGTATATGTGGTCCCCAGAGAAAGAGAGAGAGGGGAAGTGAGAGATCACCCCCCAGGGTGTATGGCCACACTACAATTCATTCTCCTCCATTCTTCTCTTGGTATTTTGGGCACACACACACACACATGCATCTTGCCTGATTTTCAAGTCACTGGGTCTGGGACTCACACCACAGCTTGGTCATGTGGGAATCTAGCCTTAACCACCACACCACCTGCTGGCCCATGAACAATTTAATTTTTTTTTTTAATATTCTCTTATACCAGCTACTAAAGACCCACATGCTCCCAGGAGGCCTAGCAATTTCTTAGAAGGCCCACACCACAATAATGGAAAGGAAAAAACTCACAAGAACTTACTGAAGGAGTTCAAATTGCACTATCAGAAACATTATTCCTAATTTTCTTGTTTCTGACTATTTCCCATCCCCTGTATTCCAGCCCCATGCCTCACAGAGGCCTCCCTTCAACTCTAGCTTGATAAGCTTGCATGTCCACACCATGTTCAATGTCACCAGCACCTGGTCAGCCAGTGTATCTTCATGAACACTTGCTGGGAAATGCCAGCAAACTTGGATATCCTGATATCATGTCTCAATTTCTGGATTAGCTTGCCTTATTTGACCCACTTTCAGAACTGGAGCTAAAACAACTGTTCTCTCTTAACATAATGCCTAGACCACCTGAATGGCCAGTGAAGCACTATCAAGAGTCTAAGTAAATTTACAAGTGAGATGGTGTAACCCTGTGTTTGCTGAACCAGCACAGCGGGCTCTAAAAGGATTCCTGCAGAAGAACTACATTAGCACTTTCCATTACGTAGATTTTCATCTCCTTTGGTTGCTTATATGTATTTCATAACATATATGACATCACAGTTCTATACTGTGTGTTATAATTAATAAATAAATGAGCACATTGGGGACAATTCTTCCAATTAGTACCTTGTGTGATTTTACTGTTGCTTGAAATGTTTTATAAAGTAGGAGTTAGAACAATATTTAGTCGCTTGCAAGAAAGCAGCATTTTCTTCATAAATCAATCCTTTGTAAATAAAATGGATCCAATAACTCATAGGCTACCATTGCATGCGGAGGTGGGGGGCCTGGTGTGTTTCACAGAGATAATGCGTCTTCAGAAAGCCTTCTCAGCCTCTGCATGCTGGATGCAGTTCCCACTCCCTGGGACTGCTCAGTCCTGGTTTCTTTGCCCTCCCACCACACCTGTTGCCAAGCAACCCACGCTGTTGAGTCTGAGTCCTGAAGGCTGAATTACAACAGACCAACTGAACAAGAGGGCAATCAAATTAATTCCTATCTGTCTGACACAGCAACAATCCTGTGAAAACAGTATGTTCTTTTGAACATGAATGCAGCCAGTCTCCTTCCTTCTGTCTGTGTACCTGGAATGAGTTATTGTAGCAAGCTCACTGGGTGGACCCCCTTAGTTTGGTTTCTGGAGACAGAAAATCTAGACCAGGTTTTCCAAACTCAATTCCTTCCAAATTTTACCCTTTTATGTGCTGTAGAGAGCGTGCTTTCTACATCCCTGCCAGCAGGACTTTTGTGTGGACGTCACCCAGAACACGAAAATATGCTGTGTACACGGATAAGTAGGGGCCAGCGTCTATGGGAGGAGCCCATAGTCTTCACCTATAAAAGCATACTGACTGATTTTAAAAAGATAATTTTTTTTTCTTTTGGTTCCACCCTAAATTTTGCAGAGTCTGTACCACAGGACAACTATGAGATTTTATCACTTTAATGTGGAGAAAATCAATCCTTTGTAAATAAAATGGATCCTATAATTCATAGGCTACCATTGCATGTGGAGGTGGGAGGCCTGGTGTGTTTTACCTGGTGTGTGTTGCCTTTATCAAATGCATTAAAATGTACAAGAAAGAATCAACAGACTAAAAGAAATGTACAAAAAGGAATCCAATTTGCTGTTCCTATACATTACAAAAAAATCTATCTTGAAAGTAATAAATGAAATTTCCAAATTTTCCCCTTTTATGTGCTGTAGAGAGCGTGCTTTCTACATCCCTGCCAGCAGAAGGACTTTTGTGTGGACGTCACCCAGAACACGAAAATATGCTGTGTACACGGATAAGTAGGGGCCAGCGTCTATGGGAGGAGCCCATAGTCTTCACCTATAAAAGCATACTGACTGATTTTAAAAAGATAATTTTTTTTTCTTTTGGTTCCACCCTAAATTTTGCAGAGTCTGTACCACAGGACAACTATGAGATTTTATCACTTTAATGTGGAGAAAATCAATCCTTTGTAAATAAAATGGATCCTATAATTCATAGGCTACCATTGCATGTGGAGGTGGGAGGCCTGGTGTGTTTTACCTGGTGTGTGTTGCCTTTATCAAATGCATTAAAATGTACAAGAAAGAATCAACAGACTAAAAGAAATGTACAAAAAGGAATCCAATTTGCTGTTCCTATACATTACAAAAAAATCTATCTTGAAAGTAATAAATGAAATGAGTCTTAGGTTGTGGTGGTTCTAATGGGATCTGCCATGGTGAGTAGGGAAGGCAGCTGTGATTAAATGGGAAGAGAAATATGTTCCGATGCCAGTCCTGACACTTAGTTGTGCAACCCCTGTGACAGCTATAAGTCACTTAACTTTCTTAGTCTTTGTTGGCTTCATCAATAAAACTGTGTCATCTTCATCGTCAAGCGATTGTTGCAAGGACTACGTGAAATAAGACAGTAAAAGTCCTAACTAGTGTCTGCACCACTTTTGCTCCATAAATATTTGTTTAAAAAACTGGAAAGGTATAAAAACATGGAGAACAATGATGATAGTAGAGACAGTGTGGGAGGAGGGTGGGAAGTGGGGAGGGCCAGAGGGAGGAAATCAAGGGGGAAAAGAAAGAAGCCAAACATTTAAGGGACATAAAAATGGAAAATTATCTGTTGATGATGATGTGTATGGTAATATCTTTGGCTGAACCAATATACAGTGATGAGAAAATGTACTTGATATGCTGTAATGATATATAGTAATGGAATGTTAAAAAGAAAAAAGTTAACAATTTGGTTTCTTCCACCTAATAGAATAATTTCTTCTGAGATATAAGTTCCACAATAAGCCACTTAGCGACAGGGAAAGTGGTGTGGTGAGTCTGAGTAAATGCTTTTTTTGTTTTTGTTTTTTAAATTTGCTAGTGAATGCATGTACTCTCTGAGAGCGAGTGAATGTGTGTGAGAGAGAAAGAGAGAGAGAGGAGAGAAAAAGAGGAGAGAGGGAGAGGAGGGGAAGAGAAAAAAAGGGAGGGAGAGAGAGAGAGAGAAAGAGAGAGAAATCATCTCCTAGGGGGGATAGCCATGCCACAATCCCTCTCCTCCATTCTTCTCTCAGGATTTGGGGCATGCATGCACACATCCCTGACATGTTTTTCAAGCTGCTGCGGGACTTGAACCATGCAGTCAACTATATGGAACCCAGTTGTTGTAACTTCCACACTTCCAGGTGGCCCTGAGTAAGTGCTCTTACACATAAGATAATTTTTAAATGATCGATAATTCATCAGCCTATGCAGCCCTATGTTCCAAAGGAACCCTAAGCAGGGAGAGACCCAGAGTTTAGAAACTGTTTTGAGTAACATGTTAACACTCTTCCTGGTCGTGTTGTGCATATTTCTGCTACTGTCTAGTTACTCCCAGAGTCATTCTGTCAATACTGGGAAATGAAAGTGTTTACCGACTTCATCCCATCAAATACACATAGGTCTCAAGATACTAAACCTCTGTCAGCAGGTTTTGCTCCCTATTAAGAAAACAACAGAATATAAAATGCCAAAAGAGAGGCACTAAATGAAACTGACAGATTTTGTCAGTTCCATAGGCCTGCTCATATTTCATACGTACATGCAATTCGTCAATTTTACAAATAATGCACGCTTGCTATTGCAGTTAATTTGAGGAAGAAATGAGTCTAAGCCCATTTAAAGTTTTCCTGACAGTGACAAACAAGTGTACCCAGAATCCGACATCCTTCAAGTATTCTTCAGTTACAATATTAATTATGGATAATGAATAGCATGGCTTCAAGACAGAAACATGATAGATCAAGTGCCATCTCTTAACACAGTCCTTCAAATTTGAAAGGCTTAGGGGAATGTAGAGATCCCCGAGTATATGTTTCCAAACAACCTGGTTGTTTCTGAAACTTAGGATGCACATTGGTCTGGAAAGTTGGCAGAAAGGTCTCTGGATAGCCGAACAGCTGTCACAGGGCATACAGAGCACTTGGAAGCCCTTGTCCTCTTTACATGGGGATTTTTCCTGACTTTCCTCTCCAGTTCCCACTGGTACCTCTGGATGCCCCATGTTCTCTTGTTAAACTGGCATGCCATAGCCACATCCTTAAGGCTAACTGGAAACTACTTTCCTATGGAAATACACCTGTGATCTTAAAAAAAAAAGCCTTCGTATCCAATGTAGCATGACATTCAGACACATTCTTCTGGTGAGTCAGAGACTGCCTAGAGAAGGGTAAGGAGTCACAGATTCATTAACACATTACTTTACAGAAAATATTAAAGTTTTATTAACTCCCCAAAGCTCAGCCGTTATCCACAATGCCAGGTAATAGCCCTTGTCTAAATATATTAGGTTGAACTACAGGAAGCTGCCACGTTTGAAGGTCAAAACCAGAAATACCTGTCATATCATCTGGTTCAACATAATAGAGAAGGGTGTAATACACCTTAGAATAACTTCCACCTGAAATCAAAATTTAGTAAAAAGTTTTATCTGTACTGCGGGGAAAATGCTCAGTAATTCAGAATATTCAACTAAATGAAATGATTGAGTAACTAAAAATTCAAAAATTTTATGTTTCAAACATATAGCAGGAAGACAACATTGAAGGTCTTACTAAAATCAGAGAATAGGGGCCAGCAGGTTAAGGTGCTGGATCCCCTCAAGTGGTGAGTCCTAGAACCGGCAGTTTGAAATCATTGTGTGTGTGTGTGTGTGTGTGTGTGTGTGTGTGTGTGTGCCCAAAATTCTAAAAGAAGAGATTGCAGCATGGCCATTCCTCCTGGGAGGTGATTTCTCACTTTCCTTCTTTCTGTCTATCTCTTTCCAGTGAGCACATGTGCACTATAGCAAAAACCATCCATCCATCTATCCATCAATAAATAAATATCAGAGAATGAATCCAATTTAGTGTTTTCTTTCACCATTTCCTTACTGCATATTTAAAGCAATTTTATGATCTAGATATTTGTGTGCCCTTGAAAATAGGATTAATAAATAAAGTAACAAATAAAATAAGGGAGTTTGTGACTTTCTAGATCTTACCTTTCTGTGTGTGTATTAGATAGTCTATGCACTTGCCATAGATTGTTGCAGAAAGTCAGAGAGACAGAGAGAGAAGGAGAGGAAAAAGCAACCACCATGGGTAATGGCCATTTCTTCATTGCTTCTTCCTCTTGGGATTTTAGGCCTGCATGTACATATAACTGATCTGTTTCTCAAGCTGCCAAGATCCAGGACTTGAACTGGCCAGAGCTAGGACTCAAACTGCATAGTCCTGTGAGATCTGACAACCTTAATTACCAAACCATGGAAATGGACCCAGATATCAGCTCTTTATTGCTGTTACAGAGACATACCTAGAAGAGAAATATTTTAGGGTGAGATGAGAGGGTCAGGTGGGTGGAGCTGGAATATTTGACTTTCACTAAGGACATTAGGCTTTGCCTTAGAGGAAAGAGAAATAAGGGAAGTAACATAAAAATGAAAAAAATTGCATGTTAGAAAGATACCATTTTTAGTAAATATCAGATATCAGTTTATTTCAAACTGAAGCTGTTTTAAACTACATTTGTAAGGGACCATCTGTCTTATCAGAATTGAAGTTTTGATTAGGTGCCATTGACTTGTCATATTAGTATTCAAAATGGATTTTTGAGCTACTAATTAAGGATACGAACCTGTATTCCCAGGAGACAGGGTATAGACCATAGGCTGGAATATGTTTGCCATTAAATCTTTCCTTCTGGCATACACATCCTCCATTGAATCCTGGAGTATCATTTTAGAACAGGAAAGATGAAGAAATCTAACTGGAAGCCCTTGTTTCTATTTTTGAGGCTGTCAACCAGTGAACATGCTTATGGGTTGACTATAACTTGAGAACAGTCCCTCAGACTTAGATCTTGTTAAATGTAATAGGCAAAACAAATAAAATGGAATAACAATACACACACACACACAACAGTCTAACATATGAGATAGGTTTAAAGTCTTCCTGCTCCAATAAAATAGGAGTCTTTCATAAAATCACCAGTAGCACAGAGAGAACAAAGATGACCATATTTCAATAAAGCCTTTCAGTCCGTGGGGCCAAGTAGAATGAATTACTGAACTCACGACAGGCTAACTGCAGGCCTGCGCGTCAAGACTCATACGCTGTGATGTGTGTCACCTGGATGTCTCAGGGCCTGAGCGCAGAAACCTGGCTCATCCACATGACACCACAGAGTTCCAAACCTGACCTCACGAATGCATAGTTGCTAAAGTTCAAGGATAGAGTTATTCAATATTTAGCAACTATTAAACATGTAAATATTCAAGACAGTTCAACAATCTGTCTCATTTTCATTTTTTAATGAATGCAACTTGCATTTCTTTGGTGACCCCACTTTTTTATCCATTCAAAAGCTTAGTTTGCTGTAAAAGGGTGAAGCTTCAGATAATAATTTTTTAAACTGGTCATGTCTGAGGCCACTTTGGAATAACTCCAAGAGTATCATCTTTGCAGCAGCCAAAGAGACCCCAACGTCAATAGGGAAGAGTTGTGTGATTGCCCTGAAAATGCTTAGATGTCACGCTCTCATGATGCCATTCATTCAGTGAGCACTGACAGAATTTCAGTCATTTTTTACAAGGGCACAATGAATGTGGGCAGTGTCAGTAGCTCAGAAGACGCACGGGGAAATGGTCTGTGTAACCTGCAGCTCTGCCTGTATTTACAAGCTGCACCCTTCAGGGAAGGTACAGGGCAGTGTACTTGGTGTTTGACAAAGAGACCAAAAAGCTTCTTAAGGGTAAAATGCTGCAGAGTTTACAGCTTTCTTAGGAAACAGGTGGCACAAAAAAAAAAAAAAAAAAAAAAAATCTCAGCCAGATCACTTTTCAATTAAATGTAAAATGATAATAGGAGTTTTATCCATTAAATCTGCTAGAAAAAAACTAACAGTCAACAACAGATTCCTCAGAATAAAGTCAGTAACCTAGTGAATGAGGAATGAGCTATTTTTACAAACAGAATGATTTGTGGGACCAGCAGATGATGCAATGGTTACCTTGTTGGACACCATGTAGTCAACCACGATTGGAGTCCTGAACCTGGTGGCTTAAAACTCATGCCACGTGTGTGTGTGTGTGTGTGTGTGTGACCAAAATCCTGAGAGGACGGTGGAGGAGAAGAGAAATCACCTGAGGGGTGATTTCTGCTTTTCCTGCTTTCTGTCTCTGTCTCTCTGGTGAATGCTTGTTCCCTAAAGCAAAAATCACACACCCCCCCCAAAAAAAAAGATTTGTAATAGATCTTAACATGATCTGGAAACTTCCCATTGAGCCTCTCCATCATATTAATTTCAAGCCAAGTTGAGGCTTTGACAGTGAATCAGACAGACCCAATAACTGCTTTCTAGGAACTTATGGTCTCACCAGGATTCCTATAGAACTAATGAGGTAAGTTTTACTTAGAGGAGAACACAGTACACAATCTCTTAAAAAAATTCATGGAAATGCATATTAGGAAAAATAAAACTATACATGAATTCAAACTTGATTGCATCAAAATAAACTTGCACCCTCCATTTTTCCATACACTTTTTGTTTGTTTTTTCAAGTCACAGGGCTCATATGTGGGTGAGGGTGAGAGAGAGAGAGAGAGAGGAGAGAGAGAAAGGGAAAAACAGAGATAGCACCCCTCAGCACACACAATCCTTTTTCCTCCATTTTTCCATTCCATGCCTGGGGTACTTTTCAAGCTGCAGGGGCCAAGATTAAAACCATGGTCAGCCATGTGGAATCCAGCTCTGTTTGCATTAGCCACTGTGCTACAGGGTCAGCCCATGCACACTTTTCTGAAGTCACCTTGTATACTTAACACTCTTTTACTTAGCAATATGACTTAGCTTAGGTAAGGACCAGAAGTTCCTTCCCTGAGGAAGTGGCATTTAATCAAAGAAGAAATAGGTCTAAATGCTTGTAGAGTGTGGCCTCCCTCATGTAAGGGCCTGGGAGGAGAGAACAGTGAAGAACCAAAGGAGAAATAAGTTCATTCTGCCTCAATAGGGCCTAGGAGAAAAGGTCAAAAGATGCAGCAACTCTCTATATGTTTGTTGGGAAGGACGTGAGCTATAGTATTGAGCATTTAATTCCTTTTACACTCTAGAGTCAGGCATAATGGAAGACTAGGACAAAAGCCATTTGGATTCATTCTGCTCAAATGCTCTCATCTTTTTCTCAGCTCTGTTCCTCAAACCTAGAGTCCTGACAGAGCAGGACAGTATTGGAAGCCCTTTGGGAAAGTGGGATTCATATGACCAGGTGTCTACAGCATTTTATTACCTCTGGGGTTGGAAAATCAGCCCCCAGGGTGCTGAGCCTGCCCACACACTCCTCACCCACACACACTCTGCCTCCAAACCACTGAGAGTTAATCCCATCACGATGCAGCAGAACCCACCTCCTCTCCACCAGGGCTGGTGTCTTGGCACCCACACCTGGCTCCACTCAGAGGCCAACTGCACTCACTGTGCTCAAACTGTACCTCCTGGTGACATAAGACTCTCATGCTCCAATCCAGAATCACCCTTGTCTTACACATTTCTCAGACTAACACAATTTAGCTAAGGGTAGTCATTGATGTCTGTGCTTTCTCAAACTGGCAATAGTGTGAAGTTAGAAGCTCTCAGAGTGGCAGATCAGAGCAGCACATCCTGCACTGGGAGCTGGTGGCTCTCACTATCCCGGCTATAGATTTGGTATGAGGCAAACACGTGGCCCTCCAAGACCGTGGCCTGGTTCAGACTGTGCTGCTGAGGTCAAGGTTGCCCAGTGCTGATCATAGGCATCAGGCTCCCTTCTCTAGGCTCACAGCATCTCACTTTGTTTTTTCTTCCCCACCCCCCTTCTATTTTGTCTCTTGTATGACTAAGGAGGCAATTCCTAAATTGGAGTCAATAGAAAAGAGATAATTCATCAACCCTCAATCAGAACACACTTGGAGAAGAGGCAAATTCAAAGTTATACACCAAGTATTTGGAAATGTTTCATTGTTCCCTTTTCAGGCCCTGGAAGAGAGCTCAGAAGTGTGTGGGCATTTTATTTGAGATAAATCATGGTTTTCCTGGAAATAATTACTCGCCTTGGTAAGTTTCAGCCCACTCACGATGAGGCAGTGCATTTAGGTGCTTTCTCATCCAGTGCAGGATTTCCAGTTCACATCACAACTAAGATGGCTAAACTAGCATAATCTTTCCTCCTTCCTATTTGTGAATCAGCCTGCAACTGCTTTCAATCAATTAGATGAATGAATTCTTTTTTGGAAGGTCATGAAAATCCTGGTCTTCAAATACACTTAAGAAGAGTAGGTTTCATTATAGCCAAAAAAAAAGAAAAGAAAAATCCAAGTTTTACAGAGGCTGCAAAACCTCATTAATGTCTGACTTGTCATGGAGCAAACTGTAGAGAGAGTGAAGCCCCAGGATGGCTGGCAGAGCAGGGCTATGCCCAGGAAGCCTAAACAAGACATCTGGGTTGGGACTGTGGTGACACACATGGCACACACACATGTTACCACTCCATTTGTGAAGAAGACCCTAGTCCCTCTCAGCTTAGTCTTCTTCCAATCTATTTTCATGAGGTTTCCATGATTTGTCCTCCCTCAGAATTCAAATCTTGGGCTTAGTCTCTGTGGTGCAGCCAGTAGCAAGTTAAGACTGAAGAGCTGGAAGCCACATGCTCACCAAGGTTTGCGTTCCTGGCCAAGTTGGCCTGAAAACCATGCCTAGTATGTGTGCCCAGGACCCTGGTGGGCTGGAGCACTGGAGGAAGGGCATTGTGGCATGACCAAATTTTGTGAAGGGTATCTCCCTTCTCTCATGGGGGGAAAAAGAGAATTTAACTCTTGCATCTGACACTCAACAATGGCAACTCTTACTTATGCTGTTCAGATGAGTCTCACTGCCTGGCAGAAGCCTTCTCTAATGGACATCTCACATACTACACATCGCATCTGTTTTTTTTGTCTACACACATGTCCAAATTCTGAGACATGGAAAACTCCAAAGACGAAAATATCTCAATGCATCTGAATATCCAGTTTCTATGGAGACAGAAATCAAAGTGAGCTGTCTAATGAGAGTGGCTTTTTTTTTTAATCTTTTTTCATAATTCTTGCCTGATGCCTTATAGTTTGGGGGTATGTTGAATTGCCCGCTGATTATTATTCCAAACACATTTTGCTAATAGGCAATGGCATATTCTAATAAGAAGAGTTGGTGACAGCTAATTTTCATTGCTGTGCCCCTTTGTGACCCTTACAAATGCTCTGATTACAGCAAGGTAATGGTTTCAAAACTTCTGGAGCTCCCAGAAAGCCTTCTCTGTTACTTCTCAGGCCTGGATAGAGTGTACATCTAGGTTGATGATGGTGTCACAGGTACAGATTAAATTATGCCTGCCTCTTTCAAGGGACCCTGAGAGATATTTGTTAAGATGTCACTAAATTTAGCTTGCAAATGACTGCACTCAAGAATAATCCACTTAATTTCTGAGTGTTCTGTTCAGAATACATAATGATTTTCAAAGCCATCACATATACACACTGGCACACACTCAATTTTGTTACTGATGTATAGATGAATTAGATTGACCCCAATAGCAACCTAGTTGAAAAGTAAATTTCATTATGATCTGTATTGGTCTCAGAGATATTTGTAGGAGATACACAAAGGAGATTGTCTTTCATACTCAAAGATAATTGAGAGGGAAAACTTCTCACATATCTATTTACTATTCATATAATGTCTCGATGGCTTCTTCTCCATCTCTCCAGCTTGACTTTCTTGGAGTGGCCCATTCCCCATTATAGAGTTTTAACCACCTAGACCTCTGCCTAGGGTGTGTGCCCTATATGAATAATCATGACTTTTGAGTTCCTGAGCTCAGTGGGCCATTCCTTGACTCTATGTCCAGAACATTTTCACTTTAAATACCTGAGATTATCCATCCTGTGACTCAGCTGAAGAGAGAGGTTGTTGAAAAGCAATTGTGCTTTCAGACTGGATTTTAAATCATTAAAGCTAGACACAAACACATCTTTATTAATCAAAAGAGAAAACATTGCAATCAACATATTTTTTTGCCAATGAGAACTAAGTTTGTTTATTCCTGTAGTGTGCAAATCCATGCTTTGGGATTTGATGAACTCTTGGAGGGCATCTTCAAGCATCCTGCTGGTTGTGGAAGCATTTTACCTGCAGAAAGTTGTTAGGATGCTTGAAGTAGTAGTGAGTTGACCATGGGTCAGGTGAGTATGGCAGGTGAGGCAAAATTTCGTAGCTCAATTCATTCGATTTCTGAAGTGGTGGTTGTGTGATGTGCAGTTGGGCATTGTTGTAGAGAAGAACTGGGCCCTTTCTGTTGACCAATGTTGGTTTCAGGTGTTGCAGTTTTAAGTGTATCTCATTGATTTACTGAGCATACTTCTCCATTGTAATAGTTTCACCAGGATTCAAAAAGCTGTAGTGAATCAGATTCCACAAAACAATGACCATGATGGTTTTTGAGTGCAAGTTTGAATTTGGGGCTTCATTAGTCCAGCCACTGAGAAGATCAACACTAGTCATCATACAAAATCCACTTTTCATCACATGCCACAATCCAATTGGAAAATAGTTCATTGTTGTTGCACAGAATAAGAGAATATGACAGTTCAAAATGACAATCCTTTTTATTTTGGGTCATTTCAGGAGGCATCCACTTATTGAGCTTTTCTATCTTTCCAATTTTCTTGAAATGCTCAATGACTGTAGAAAGGTAGACATTCATTCTTTGGTAATTTCTCATGCAGTCATAAGAGGATCAGCGTTGAAGATCTCTCTCAATTGGTCATTGTTGACTTCTGATGGCTGGCCACCATGCTCCTCATCTTCAAGGCTCTCATCTCCTTTTCCAAACTTCTTGAACCATCGCTGTGGTGTACATTCATTAGCAGTTTCTGGGTCAATGCAGTGATGTTATGAGTTGTCTCCATTTCTTTACAACCCATTTTAAACTCGAATAAGAAAATTGCTAAAATTTGCTTTTTGTCTAACATCATTTCCATAGTTTAAGATACATATAAAATAAGCAGCAAGTCACAAGTCATTAGCAAAAAACCATAACATGATAAATGCACATTAAATTGATGTATAACATAACCACATTTAAGAATAACAGAAATTTACATAGGATGTCCTTAGCAACAGGAATACTTCGCAAAATGAGACAAGGCTTCTTGACAAGACAGCTGGTAGATAAGGTCCTGGCAAGCATATGTTTGTTACCACTTTTCCCAGTGGCAAGTTCAGCAAATGAAACAGTTCTGGTGACACTAACTATGGTATTGCATGGCTACAGAATCTTGACATGAAACAGGGTGCAAAGAAAGGGCTGGGGCATAGGAGTTAACAGAGCTGAATTCTTCATTGCCAGTCATGGTTTGAATCCCATGATCAAGCCCTGGTGGCTTGAAAAACAAGCCAGACTATTGTGTGTGCATGCCCCAAATCCCAAAGGATAGAGAGAAAGGAAATGCAATGACCATACACCATTGGGGCACTTTATTCCTCTTCCTCTCTCTGAATTTCTGTCTTTCTCTGGTGAGCACACATACCCTCTGGCAATTAAAAGAATAGAAAAGTAAAGAAAAAGGGCTGAACTTTGAGTTACCGCTGGCTTTGAGGTTTCTCATCGATTGGATTTGAGGTTGTTTATAACTTGCATACATTCTTTAGCTCAGCTAAGTCTCATTTTTCTCCTCTGTAGAGTGACAGTGCAGATATGAGACTCAAAACTTACTGTGAGATTTAAATTTAAGATGATATGGCTTGTAAAAACTGCTGAGAGCCAACTGGAATTCATTATTAACTCAACAATGACCCTCTGCTTCTACACTTTCAGAGAAACAAAAACAAGTGATCAGATAAGACTCTTCCTAAGTTGTAACACAACTTGGGACTAGCCAGCACATGGCGATCTCCCCAGTGGCCACTGCCCCTCTTTGGGAGGCTGTCCTGAACCACTGCTATGCACACAGAACACCATGCAGATGCCGCAGCAAGTTTTTCTCTTCCTCATGGACATTCTACTGTCTCACCTGATCCTGCCTTTCTTTTTCTCTGGCTCCCTTCCATAGTGTAGTCCTCCTGGCATTTTCTCTGTGAACTTTCCACTTAGAGAAGCCTATATATAAAATTCTGAAAATTCTTGATTTCTGCTAGTTTTCATTATAACAGAAAAAAGGAAATAATGGAGTTGTTAAAGGTACACATGAAAGTCCTCCTGCATTTTCCATCTGTGAACCTCATTGTACCTTGTTTCCTTCCCAGAGAGGAAATGTACATGTTACCCCCACACATGGTACAAAGAAAGTGCTTCCCCACAAAGTAGACAGAGACAGGGAGTGGAGGAGCAAGCTTGGCTTCTCTGTGGGGCAGAACAGTCTGGGAGAGAAGACTTCAGAGAAAAGGGAAGTTGGGGCAGAGCTTAGAAGAATGAGTAGGTGTGTACCTGGTTGAAATGGTACATGTAGAAGATGCTTATCTTGGGAAGAGTGAACACCGTGGACGAATGAGGTGTTCAATGTGACTGTTTAGGTGCCTCGTGGAGTGTGTTGGAGAAGAAATTTAGAGAGACAGGGTTTTAGCTAAATAGTCAAGGGTCTTTATAGATTTAGGATGAATAGACAGAGAGCCAAAGGTTTTCTAAGGGTGGTAGTTAAGATCAATTACTTAAAAACATTCCAGGACCTGCCCTAAGTCTTTATATTCATTTAGTCATTTATTCCTTTTAAAAATCCTTTAAGGTAGGTAGTATTAACTCTATTTAATGATGAAGAAACTGAGATTGGGGATCACATAGATTCCCAATGAGTGGTGGAGGAAGGAGCGGAACCTATGTGTTCAAAACTCTGAGTTTTACTACCGAATAATAATTCCACTCCCCTGCTGATGTCGACTAGAAAATGACAGACTCCCTCAATTTTCCAAAAATCACTATGGAAGCCATTTGTGGAACAGGTGAGCAAGAGTCAGAGCCTGACAGCAGCTGACTCAGTTGCTGGACACTGTGATGTTCCTGACCAGGGGAGATGAGAGCTTCTCTCAGGACAGTGAATACAGAACTCAATCTCTCTGCTACTTTGGAGGGTCTGCCATGTGCCAGGTAGTCTTCTAAGCTTTGGATTCAGCATTGAAACAGACAAAAATCAGATAGAAAATATATGTCAGTATTTCTAGCTATAGGGTACGTGCTCTTACCAGGGAGACAGACAGACAGAAAATGAGAAATCATCCCCCAGGGAGGATGGCTACTCAAGATCTTGGGCACACACCCACACACACACACACACACACACACACACACACACACATCTCGCATGAGTCTCAAGTCTACGGGTCTGGGACTTGGAACTATGGCTGGCCATGTGGGAGTCCAGAAACATAACCATTACACGATCTGCTGGTCCCTGAGATTCGTTTTTTACTGGAATTGACACAGAGGAAGAGCCCAAGAGAGAAGCAACACCTTGGGCTTGTTGAATTTCCAATGATTTCAGCAAATGTTTGTCTAGCTGGTGTGAAGTCAAGAAGAATGGTCTGAGGGTTAAAGACGTTGAAACCATGTTTGGTGGAAATCACAGGAGTAGATGACATCAGAAAGGGGAGGATTCAGCATGAGACTAGATAAAGGTTCAGAACGGGCTGTGGGGTACAATAATCTGGGGCATGAGAAAAAGGAGGAGTAGATAAGGACTAGGCAGAGGAGGAGGAAAACCAGGAGACAATGATTTCAGGTATGTGGACGAGAAAGTTCCAGGATGGAGGAGGGAAAATCCTAGACAGAGGCTAGGGAAGACAAAAATAGGGCAGGGGAATTGGCACTGGTGACTCTAAGATCAGCATCCATGGTGAGGTTTGGACATATATGGGATGATAGAAAAAATGAAGGTATCAAGCAAACTTTGGTTCTGGCAAGAGGACTCAATCATAGGAGAGGCTGAACAATATTTGGGAAAATAGGGAGAAAGGATTCTGTCCTTTACTGTCTCCCACCCCAGCGGACTGAGTCAGGAGGAGCTCAGCAGTTTTTGTCATGTAGCTAGCTGGCTTTATGTTTAGGAGAAGAAACCGTGCTTGAATATGGCCTATGGACCCTCAACATCGGCATCAACTGTAGTGGTAAGAAATGTGTAGCCTGAGCCCTACCCATAGCCTACAGGACCAGAATCCACATTTTATAAGTTCCCAAGTGATTCTATGTACTGTGAAGGTTGGCAGGTATGGAGCCATGGCCAGATGCAAAGACCCAATTATAAATAAATCCTAACCGGCTATGAATCTCTGAGCACATGAGTGCCCCTCATTCTCTCTAGACACACCAGCTACATGGTCTATGGCAGCAAAATTAATTCCTGATTCTGCATGTTGCCTGGCTGAGTCATGATCGAGATGATATAAATAAAGCCTCCCACTTAAGGAGAGTTTTTTCTGAGCCATGCACCATGCTGGTTCTAGCTATCTCTCTCCTTCAGCTTCACAGCAGTCCTGTCCAACAGATAAGAAAACTGAGGCACCAGTGTTTAAATAAACATTATATACAAAGGCAGAGTTTGAATTAGATATATGTTTGTTCAATTCCAAAACCTATGCTCCTCCTATCTGTGCAATCGCATGGCAGGCTGCTGATGTTTCCAGCCCCTGATGAAGACTGACTCAAGTTAGTGTCAGCTAAGCTTGTATGTCGACAAACCTGAGACCTCTAAGAGAGTCCCATTGATGAAGGAATGGGTGTTCCTGTGATTTCTTTAAATGCCAGGAGGCAGAGAGCACTTGTATATAACCAGACATAGCAAGTATAAAAAGATTTTTCATCACCATTAGGAAAGTATTACAGTGAATCCGGCATCTGTGTATATACCACCAAGTAAAAGAAGAAATATTGTATTATAAACTATGTAGATAAGTGTTCTTCTAAATCACATAAATGTGAAGAGTGCCCCATCCCCACGTTGGTACTAGAGATCTGATAACAGAGGGACCTATTGCACCAAGATGGCTGGAATTGATACAGTAGGGAGATCCAGGCTACTGTCATAAAGGGTTTCAGAGCCATGATGTGTCTTAATGATTTTGGTCAGGCATCCCTGGAGGTTTGTCCTGGCCTAGGTCACATTGATCTGGAAGAAGGGAGGGATCAAAGTACTAAAATCTTGGTTTTCTCCTTGCTAGAATTGAGAATGTTTCAGTTTCACTCATCTAGAAAAATCTAATCTAATAAAAGGATCTGACATCTACACAAAATCATGTTTTAATAACTTCGCCCCATACAGTAGTAATTAAAACATTAAAACAACTTCTATATATTGATCTTTTATCATTTTCCAGACACTGCTAAGTATATAATATTTTTCTCAGTTAACTCTCAAAGTAATCTTTTTTCTTTTATTTTTTAATTTGCCAGAGGATATGTGTGCTCGCCAGAAAGAGACAGAGAGAAGGTGAGGAAGCACCTCCCACGGGCATGGTCATGCCACAATTCCTTCTCTTCTATTTTTCCCTCCTGTCATATTTTGGGCATGCACACACATGTGCCCAGCATGTTTTTTAGGCTGCTGGTTCTAGGACTCAAACCATGTAGTTGACCATGTGTCTTCTAGGTGCTTTATCCATCATGCATGGGTTGGCCCTCAAAGTAATTTAATGAGGTAATTATTATTCTTATTCATGTTTCATTAAATGTAAGTCTGAAAAAATGATGAAATAGTAATCAATTCACCAAGGTTTTTAAAGATAAAGCTAAATTAAACCCAAGTCTTTCTTAAAAGTCAAAGATAACGACAAATAGCATGACTCAAGCAGGGCTAGATTTGAACAGATCATTCTGGGTAGAGTTTAGGATGTGAGAAAGCAGATGTCCATCAATGCTCCATAGATGCAAATTAATTATTTGGCTGCTGAGTCAAAGATTTCCCAACTTTGCTTGGTAATTTCTGATCTTAGATTTTAAAAGAAGGATGATCTACTCATTCATGGATCCTTCCAATGGATGACTGATTCTACAGACACTGAGTCCTTCTAATGTGTGTGTGATGGATTTTTTAAAGTTTAATAATGTAGTCTAAGAATAAGAGGACACCTAGCTGTTTTGTTTGCTAAACCTGAATCAATAACACTCTTAAAATAATTAGCACTGCAGTAAATCTCTAACTTACAATTCTTCTCTGTAAATGAAGCATTCTCCAACCTCTGAAATAATTTATTTCAAACAATCTAAGAAAAAAGTCTAAGTCTCTCATTCCACTAGCTTAATGTATGTTTGTGGCAGTGGGGGGAAGAGGGTTGAAAAGGGTGTGAAGTTCAAGGAGGCAATCAATTTGGTGATGTTGAGTTTGTATGTTGTTGTATTCTCAATTGTCTCTGTCGCATGAAGAAAGAAAAGTCCCCCTCTGGTGCATAGTATGCAGGACTAGTGACCACTGACTTTCAAGGAAATAGGTGAGGACAAATACACCTGGGTCGTGTGAGGATACTTGGACACTTGATTTGGAGCAATTCTATTTAGTGGAGTTGAAAAAGTCAGAGGGATGGGACCAGCAGACAGTGTGATGGTTGTGTTGCTGGGCTCCCATGTAGTTAACCACAATTCAAGGCCCAGACTGATTGGTTTAAAGCTCATGCCAGGCACATGTGTGTGCATGCCCAAAATCCCAAGAGGAGACTGGAAGAAAAGGGATTGCAATGAGGCCATCTCCCCAAGGGGTGATTTCTCACTTTGTCTCTCTGTCTCTCTTTGTCTCTCCAGTGAATGCACATGCCCTATAGCAAAAATATCACTTAAAAAATGTCAGAGGACTACATGAAAAATGTTGTAGCTGCTAATATTCCCCAGACTCTATGTCACTCCACTGGGACTGTATCCTCTCCTCCTTGGATTTTTGGTGTCAGGGGTAGGGGGTGGGGCTTGGGCACTGGAATAAAAGAAGAAGCCTTTGCTAGTCATGTGCCATTTCTGCACATTCTGTTTTCTGGATTTATGCTTGGCCTATTCTTTTATTTCTTCTCTTAAGCTTTGCTTTTAAGACAGATAGCCTGTAATCTCTCAACATATATAATTTTTTATCTTTTTTCTCTGCTGCCTGAAAAATTGAAACTTAGCCAATGTTCACAGTGTGGTAGGTACTTCTTAGAACAATAGCTGAAACCCAGGACAATGGGTTATTTGTTTGGCAGAAAAATGCATGTACTCCCATATATTAAGGGTTTCTAACTCCTCAATATATGGGAGTACATACATTTTTCTGCAAGAGTAAGAAGAAAAGAGTGAGAGAAAGAAACCCCTCAAAGAATGAGTTGGAGATGTTCCTCCATCATTCCTGGAACCTTCCTTTCAACTATTTCTCTGTCCCTCTTGTAAAGTTTTCTTCACTTTTCAGGCTTATAATTCTATAATGTCACACAGTTTCACTAATATAAGGGTCTCTTTCTCTCACTCTTTTCTTCTTACTCTTCCAGAAAAATGCATGTACTCCCATATATTAAGGGGTTAGAGACCATCTTGAGTCCACCCAGGAAAGTCACCTGTATAGACCTTGTGCAGAGATGACCAGCTTAGCCCGCAGACTTCTACATGTGTCTTCTGGAGGGTCCTGACCCAACTGAGGGCAATGCCTGGAGCCAGACTTACTGTGACCATCTCCTGGTAAAAGCAACCTCTGCATTTTAGACATAATACCAAATTCACTGGATACCTAATGCTAATTCCATTCCTTTCTGCCACATCTGGTCATCTAAAGATGAAAAATCAAAGAGTATTTCACTTTCTGGATAATTGCTATTCGAATGTACCCTTCTAAGCAATTTAATCACTCCTATATTTTCCAGTCCTTCCTGGGAGCTACGAGTGGTGGGTGGGGGAGGTAAGAGGATGCTCGTTTGTTTGGCATTTGTCTTTGTACACATGGCATACCCAGACACGCAGCAAGCAAAGTCAGTGTCCATGGACTCTCCTCACCTGAGACCTCAGAAGCAAGAGATGAAAAAAGGGGAGGTAGGCGGGCACCGCATAAGGCAGAAAGGATCACCAGCAGATGCAGCTCCTCTGACAGGAACTTGGAGACACCAGCTGTTACATGCTGCTCTCCAGAAGTCAAATCAGCCAGACATGCCTAATTCACATTCCTATTCGCTTTCCCAACACACACGATTCAGTGAACTGTCATGGGACACAGTAACTGATGTAGAAAACGGATGGTGCAATGACTAAGAACATGATTTTTGAGTCAGAATGAATTGAAATGATAATGCATCCATTTACCAACTATGCAACCTGAAAGAGGTACTACTCTGAGCTTTGGATTCTCTGAGTATAAAATGGAGATTGTCATCCCTCTGTGGTGTCACAATGGGAGGGCACTGCTGCATGGTGGCTTGGCCACGTGAGAGGCACAGTTTCTGTTCCTAGCCCAAGCTAAAACAGACTTATGCTCCTGGCTGACTGAGTAGCTGGGGCAGGAAGACTGTGAGAAGACCCTGTCAAAATACTTCCCTTTTTTTGACCTCTGCCTCTCTCTATAATAAGATAAATGGAGAGCATTATTATACTAACCTTACTGGCTGATTGAAAAAAGTCATGTGAAATAATGCAGATAAAGTGTCATAGAGGAAATGCTTGGTGAGTACTGGCTATTAGGATCACAAGTTATATAGAAAGATGATCTTTTGTTAACACACAGATTTACTGACTAAATGATGGACAGTATAAAACATCTGTATTATTTAAATGGCTTTAGAAGGAGGTTTAGCAAGATACCATCAGTAGTTATATCTGGGTAATACTGCATCATCAGAAAAGTCATGATGTGTATGTCTATGCAAAAATGCATCATGACTTTTCTAACAACAGAGTAGAACATGCATGAAACACATAAGCATAAAAAACACCATCCGTATCATTGAGAAGTACTTCAAACAGCAAGTCAGCTAAATACTCTGGAATTCATGAAAAGTGGATCATCTGTTCAAAGTTCTAATTTGAAAATGTGAAGGTATGATGAGTTTTCAAATAGAGAAGGGAATTATACAAATATAAATCAATACTATCACTTAAAAATCACAAGAAAATGCATTACTAAGTAATTTTAAAGGACTATTTATTAGTGTTCCTTTTAAAATAAATATTTTTCTACTTTTATCAGTAGAAAACCTAATAACCTCTGTATTTTAAGTATCTGCCCAAATCCTATTTTTCTGTCTCTCAGGCTTTTGAAAATGTGAGCAAAAGAGACACAAATATCAGCAAAGAAATTTTTCTTTGCCATTCAGCTGCAATGACAGCTGGCATCCTCACACAACTTCATTTTGTAGCATTTTTCTCATCCCAGAACACTTGGCACATCTATTATTTAGAATTGCGGTGTCAAATAATTACAGTGAGAGGGAACTATGGGGAGAGGATGAAGTTCAGAAAGGAAAATGGGCACCGTGATGAAGATGGACACAGGGATGAATCCCTGTGGCCCTGGTTAACATACAAGGTGAGTAACAAGAGCTCAATGCTTGCTAATGAATGCGTCTCAACAGTTGCAGCACATCTGTAAACATGCTACCTATCTGAACTTCTTCTCTTTTCTTTTCCTTTTTATTTGTTTAGAAAGATTTTTGCTATAGGGCATGTGTGCTCACCAGAGAGACAGAGAGAGAAATAAAGAGACAGAAAGTGAGAAACTCCTACCACCCCCAAGGGAGCATGGCCATGCCACAATCCCTTCTCCTCCATGCTCCTCTCAGGATTTTGGGCACGCACGCACACATGCTTGGTATGAGTTTGCAGCTGCCAGTTCTGGGACTTAAACCATGGTCAACTACATGGGAGTCCAGAGACGTAACCATTCTACCATCTGCTGGTCCCTACCTATCAGATTTTCATGACATCTGCTAGAAGAATGTGTCTCTTGCAGGCTTCAGTGATTCTCATCTATGCATTCTGGATCCTTCACACTGAGATCTGCACCTGGTTCCTGATTGCCTATCAGGGTGCTCTCTGCTTCCACCTTATGTTGAAACCTTTGTTTTTCAAAGTATAGTTCAGGGACCAGTGGTCTCAGCATCACCTAAGAGCTCCTTAGGAATGCAGAGTCTCTGGCCCCACTCAGAGCTCAGGAACTGGAATTTTGAAATTGACAGGCACTGTAGGTGATGGAGGGCATCTGAAGTAGGTCCGCTCTAAACACACCTAACTCTCCACAGGTACGTGCACACACATGCTCTCCTTGGCTGCCTTTCCAGCCTGCTTTCATCCCGAATACTCACCTTTTCTCAGACTTAGTCAACCCCAGGTGGCCCTGGAAGGCCCACGTCTGTGTCAACTCTGTGAAGATTTCTTGAATCCACTCAGGTTGAACTAATCAGGCCTGCCTGCACACCCTGTAACTCTTTACCCTCCATCCCACTGTCATGGCCTGACCCCATCTCAGACTGAACATGCTAGAATCACTGTGGGAGAACCAAACTTGAGTATGTCTAAAAACCTCTCTGGGAGATTCTTAAGCTCATCCTGGAATTGAGAAGCATGTTCTGTGATTGCAGCAACAATATAACTTACTGTCCCAAAAAGGGAAAACTGAGGGGAAAAGAAAGCAGTAAACATCGTTATGCTGAGCTAACAGGCATGCCCAGAACAGCCCAGGGAAAGCTGGGATGTGCGGCTACATTATCTATGCTGAGTCCTGTAATAGCCTCTTACATTCTCAGATGATGCGTCAATGTCCAAACCAGAGCAGGAGTTTAGTAGAATATTAATCCTGTGTCTTTGAATGTTCCAGTGCCTGTTGTAATGTTTGATCTTTATTTGACACTGGAAAGACATCTGAAAAGTGACATGCTATTAAGTGTCAGAGTCCACATTAGAATCCAGCCTGGATGTTTGTTTTCACTATCTTTCTATGGAATATCAGGGCTATCGAAGTAATGAATTGATTTTCTTTTCTTTTCATTTTTAAATTAAAAAAAATTGTTGGATGCATGCACTCACCAGAGACAGGAAGACAAACAAAAAGCACTGCATGGAAGGGATGACCATGCCACAGTCCTTTCTCCTCCACTGTCCTCTTGAGACTTTTGAGTACACAAGCACACGCACTAGTGCATTTTGCAAGCACCAGGTCCAGGATTCAAACTGAGCAGTCAGCAACATGGGATCTAGCTTCCTTAACCACCATGCCACCTGACTGACCCATCTTTACTTTTTTTAAGACAGGGTCTGTCATGTTGTAATCCTCCCGCCTCAGCCTCCTAGTTCGGACTACAGGCACCTGCCTCTTGCCTGGATTTTTTTCAGACAGGTCTGTATTGTCCAGGCCAGCCTGGACTTGCAATCTTCTTGCCTCAGCCTGACTGAGTCAATGGGACTACAGGTGGGTGTGTGCCACCATGCCCAGTTTACGGTGGACCAGGAATCAAACCTGGGCTTCCCATGGGGTCCCACTCCGCAGAGCACAAAGTCACTGCTACAGCAGTTATTCTAGTATGAAAGTGCTCCTCAGTTTACCAGGGGGTTACATCCCGATGCAACCACTGTAAAATGGAAAATATCATTAGTCAAAAATGCTTTTGGTCCATGTTACCAACTTGAAATCATCATAGCTTAGCCTACCTTAAATGTGCTCTGAACACTTATATTAGCCTACCGTTTGGGCAAAATCATCTAACACAAACCTATAATAAAGTGTTGAATATCTCAGGTAATTTATTGAATCCTGTACTGAAAGTGAAAAACAATAGTTATATAGGTATTCTAAGCATATTTTCTATTTGGCACGTATTGTTTTTGCACCACTGTAGAACTAAAACTCTTAAGTGAACCATCGTAGGTCAGAGACTGTAAAGTACTAACTGCCTGGGGCTGGCATTGTGAAATGACTGTAACTACTAAGCGGAGTAAGCATGTAAGAAAAGAGGAGATTGTAGTTAGTGAAACTGTAATTGACATTATAGAATCATAACCCTGAAAAATGAAGAAGACGCTACAGGAGGGACAGAGAAAGAGTTGAAAGAAGGGTTCCAGGGATGATGGAGGAGCATCTTCACCTCGTTCCTTGAGGGGGTCTCTTTCTCTCACTCTTTTCTTCTTACTCCATAAGAAATGCAAAGTCACACCATAATATGATGCTTAATAATAAGAAGATTGAACCAAACAGACTTAGGAAAGACATTAAATATGGAGATATTTGAGATACTGATCTCTAGAAATAGAAGAAAAATATATAAGCCCCACAATTTATCTTTAAAACAAATGAAGTATTTGATAGTGTTGTTACTAAAGTCATATAAATATCCATTAATATGGGTTCAGCTAAGAAATTATATTTCAGTTGTATTATTGGAGATTATGGATCTTGAAAATGACACTGGCGTTTAAGGCAGAGGGAGGTATAAAGGGATGTTTTTCTCCTCCATCCACAAATTCTGTGTGGGCGCAATTGTCATAAATGTTGGGGAAGACACAGAACTGCCAGAAGTACACCAATTATGTCGCTTCAGTCATAGTTCTATTTTTGTTATAGTGCTAAAATCACCATTCTAAAAACTCAAGATAGATTTTTATTACCAGTATTACTTCTAAGTAATCTGATAACTACTAAGCGGAGTAAGCATGTAAGAAAAGAGGAGATTGTAGTTAGTGAAACTGTAATTGACATTATAGAATCATAACCCTGAAAAATGAAGAAGACGCTACAGGAGGGACAGAGAAAGAGTTGAAAGAAGGGTTCCAGGGATGATGGAGGAGCATCTTCACCTCGTTCCTTGAGGGGGTCTCTTTCTCTCACTCTTTTCTTCTTACTCCATAAGAAATGCAAAGTCACACCATAATATGATGCTTAATAATAAGAAGATTGAACCAAACAGACTTAGGAAAGACATTAAATATGGAGATATTTGAGATACTGATCTCTAGAAATAGAAGAAAAATATATAAGCCCCACAATTTATCTTTAAAACAAATGAAGTATTTGATAGTGTTGTTACTAAAGTCATATAAATATCCATTAATATGGGTTCAGCTAAGAAATTATATTTCAGTTGTATTATTGGAGATTATGGATCTTGAAAATGACACTGGCGTTTAAGGCAGAGGGAGGTATAAAGGGATGTTTTTCTCCTCCATCCACAAATTCTGTGTGGGCGCAATTGTCATAAATGTTGGGGAAGACACAGAACTGCCAGAAGTACACCAATTATGTCGCTTCAGTCATAGTTCTATTTTTGTTATAGTGCTAAAATCACCATTCTAAAAACTCAAGATAGATTTTTATTACCAGTATTACTTCTAAGTAATCTGATCTTGAACATTTTAACCATGCTACCTCTATGTTGCAGAAAAGGATTAATGGCATGAAAAGTTATTCATAAAACATTAAGTAATAATAGCAGGAATAAGGAATGATATTTGAAACTACAGCCAAATATATTTGTGAGGGGGAAATATAAATACAAATATTAACCATGATCATTTTTGGGGTGGTAGATTATACTTTAATATCTTTCATGTTCATCTATGTTTTATAAGTTTTTCTAAAATTCTTATGAGTAGCTTTTGCAACATGCACAAATTTTCAAGTTCTTTTTTAATTTATTCTTTGTTTTAGAGATTTTTGCTATAGGGGAAATGCACTCGCCAGAGACAGAAAGAGGCAAAGATTTTATGCACACACACACATGTGGCTGGTGTGAATTTTAAGCCGCTGGGTCTGGGAATTGAAATGTGGTTGCAGGACTAGCAGTTGGCATAATGGCTATGTTGCTGGACTCCCATGTAGTCCACCATGGTTTGAGTCCTGGACCTGGTGGCTTAAACTCACGCCAGGCGCATGTGTGTGCGTGCATGCTCAAGATCCCGAGAAGCGAATGGAGGAGAAGGGATTGTGGCGTGGCCATCCTCCCTGGGGGTGGTGATTTCTCGCTTTCTGTCTCTCTGTCTCTCTCTGTCTTTCTGGTGAGAACACACACCCTATAGCAAAAACCTCTCCAAAAAAAAAAAAAGAAGAAGAAATGTTTAGAAATGTGGTTGAACATGTTGGAGTCCAGTGCCTCAACCACTATGCCACCTGCTTGTTCCTCAAATTACTTTTTAACCAGTCACCAGACTACTCATATATTTATAGTATTAAATGATCATTTAATTAGTGGCTCTTTGGCAAAAAGAAATGCACTAAATATTAAAAGAATAATAAGTGAAACTAATTTTAATATGACAGCTAGAGGAGCTTCCATAAGCAATTAAGTTTTGAATATTTCTAGAACTCTTATTTATGCAAAAAGACTTAAGCACATTTATATTACACAACTAGCTAGATACATTGTCATTTTGGTTGCTGGTACAATCTTAATGGCTGCACCAATCAATAGCATGGCAGATCTATATATTGATTTCTCCTTCGCTAGTTTGAGGAAGACCCACATGTCCACCCTGTTACTCCAAATTTTTAGAAAGTGCCTATTTGGCACATGACATAGAACTGGTCAAATTAGTGGAACCCATTTTTGTTATACGTTACAAACCTGGAAAATAAATTTCAGTTAGAACAGTGACCTTGAATAGAAGTTTCAATTTGGGCAGGGCTTTAAGTTAATAGCTCTGTGAAATAGTGAATATTTAACAAAAGTAGGGTCTTAAAGACATTTCTATTATTTAACGAGCATAGACATAAGTAATGTAATTTTATGCAATTTTAAAGTACAATGATAAACATTATATACATAATTAAATCTTCTAGAATTCATAAAATCTCAAAATTCATTTAATGAAGTGATTAACGCTGAATAAACATGGCACATAAATTATATTAATACATCTCTTCTTCATTTAAGCATTACTTCCTCAAAATTGTATTTCTTTGAGCTTGCTTTTCATTCTGGGATTACATTTCTAATATAGAATTTTCCTTTCAGTAGCTTTTATATCTTCAAACTATAGCTCCTGAATATATATATATATATATATATATATATATATATATATATGTGTGTGTGTGTGTGTGTGTGTGGGTGTGTGTT
>NW_006201378.1:2318502-2341273 GCF_000334495.1 Tupaia belangeri chinensis
TGTGTGTGTGTGTGTGTATTTATGTAAGAAACAACCATTTGGCTAGAAAAATCACAGTTCTGGGAGGGTTTAATGTAGATTTAGGTGCTTTTACATTATATTCATTTTTATAAAAGGTATTTCAGAAGGTAGTTCTTCACACTGCAGAAAAGTAGCAGTTTAAAATGTGTAATTAAGTGAATAGTTATCAAAAATCTATATTATAAAATAGAACTCCAAATGAATTCCTCAGCTATAAAAATATAGGAAGAGCTATTCATCAAGATCACCTGGGAGATAGCGAAGACCAAATCTATACACGCACTTCATCTGCCACGAGCCGCCTACTGACTGCTGATGCTCAGGGTCATTTCTTGTGTGGACAAAGACAGAGAGACTCTAAGAGCCAGTCACTATGAGGTCTTCTGACTCCACCTGAGATGCAAAAGCATCAACAATCCCTAGCTAAGTGGTAACTAGTTCCGCCATACTGATTTAGGATGGTCATGACTTTCCTTTCATTTCTGCCTTGAATTATTAGCCTTGAATTATTCTCAGCAAAGGGTGCACCATGGTACATGTGTGCAGACAACAGATTCCTTTCAAACCCTTCTGTTTTTCTTCCCACTGGGTGAGATCTTCTAATATTTCTTTGCATTTGGTCAAGTAGGAAGTCTGTTCACAGTCAAGTATGGGTATGTGTTATCTAGCTGATTTTACACATCATTTATGTTATTTTGGACAAGTTAGCTATAATGTAAAGTTCAATGCATTCAATATTGTGTCCATTTCTCATGTGAGTCTTTTTTTTTTGCTCATGTGAAAACCAATTTATTCACTTTTATGAAGTACCTCAAATTATTACCAAACCAAAGGGGATATGTTCTCCTATTACTACATTCCTTACTCTAGGTTTTGAACAAGTTTCCTGAGTTTACCTGAAGAGGGGTACCAAATTAACAAAATTAAATTCAACAAACTTAAAGCCTAGAATTCAAAAGCATGCTAAAATAGAAACCAAACTCAAAATAGGTACCTGATCTATAACCCAATTTGGGACTCTGTGTATGTCTTATCATTGGTTGGACCTGCTCCAGAATTTTCCCCCTCTTACTTTGTCAAAACTTTTTTCTTCTTTAAATGAAAAAAGGTAAAATCTCTCATTTCCGCTTTTGAAAACAATGAGATGAGGATGAGCTCAGAGGTTGAGAACACAATCTTCGAGCCATATTGCCCTACCTGTTAGTCTCCCATTTACCACTATTGATGCATAGCTATGGTAACATTACTAAAACCTCTCTGTGCCTCAGTTCCTCCATCTGAAAGGACAACACCTTGGGAGGTATTACAGGTATCACTACTCTGAGTGATTTGCACACAGGAAGTGCTCACATATAAAAATATTTTGTCACGTTAATGAAAATTGGATTCCAATTCATTATCTGGCAGGCTCATGACTTCAAATGTCTTGAGACACTGGAGTCTCTCAGAGCACTTATTACGGTGTTCAAAATCTCTGAACTCAAGCAAAAGCTAGACTCTATGTACACATGTGGATTCATTCCATTAAAACCAGAGTGCAAATGCAGAGAGAAGCTGAACCAGGAAAATGACAGCTTATGTGGTTGTTTTACTTTTGCTCTTTTGCCCATTTGCTCACTCCATTCTTCCACCTGCAATATTCTTGCTATTTTTGTAGAAGAAAAGAGCAGTGAAATGTACTTGAAAACATGTTGGTTTGAGAATCAGATAGGCCTGTACTGGTTTAACAACATAGGAACGGGCAACCCAGAGAGCGGCTGAAATCCTCTGAGTCCCAGATACCTCACCAGGACAGGTGCACTGACTGACTGTCAGCCTGGGTTGTGGTAAGGAATTAAAAGTAAAACATGGAAGGCACTTGGCCAGCATCTGGCACTCAGCAAATGGTGATATCATCAGTGTTTGAATTCAGAGGTTACATGGACAGCTCAGAGCTCCCACCATAAAATCCCTGCAACGCACATTGCTTGTCTCCCCTCAATCATAGAACATTGCATATTGAAACTTAGCTGAGGTGCACACGAAGGCCTTCCAACCCTGGAAGGTAGATTCTATGTTGTCCATGCTTTTTTATTTACTTATATGAATTCTTCATACTTACATATGCCCCTCTGAGGTTCAATACATTATTATAAAAGTCATTAAGCCCTGCATGTCAGTCAATACAGAGACATTAATCTCCCCACTTTATCATGTAACACACTGTAAAGTTATATGTAATTCAATGTAATATAAACAAGATTACGATGATAATAAAAATAAATGAATAAATAAATAAATAAAGGGGGGAAAAAGTCATTAAGCCTAGCCCAGTCTGTGATTTCTCTTTTCTCCTCTTTGTACTAACCTTGGTCTAAACTAAGGTTATTATTTTTTTATTACCAAAAGCTGTTTTTAAATGGCCAACCATATTTTAACAGAATGTTCCTATTTTCATGTTTAACAATTGTGAATATGATGATATTTCTAATTTTAAAAATTAGGGAGGCAATTAATATTGGGATATCACTATTAGACTCCATTCAAATCCCAACTAGATTGTGCTCATGAAACATTTGTGAACTACAGTTCCCATAGCAACTAGCAACATATTTTTAGAGAATGCTGCAGCCTCCCATTCTAAGAATGTCGTTGTCATCACCGTCTACGTATGCAGAATCGACTTTCTGAAGAAGCTCGTATTGTGATAGATCAAATACCACCCTTGAAAAGAAAAGTCTTGGGCTAGTCTTGCCCTGTTTTTGCTCTCCTATACAAAATATTTCTCGTTTCCTCTTTCATTGCTAATTTCACTAAAATATTTTAGAGATAATTAATTCCTTTTAAAAAGAAAAATTACTTCGTCAAAAGCCAGTGTGAGTCACCACTGATGTATGTGTGGTGGGTTTTCTTAATAAACCACAGCTCTTTGGGTCTTATCATTGTTAAGTTAGATTAATAATTTTATTCTTTAGAAAAACTCCCTTAGCAATGCACTAAAATGGCTTCCTAATTTAAGCAGGGGATCTAGTAAAATGAGCCAAAAAACAAATTATAATTGGTCTCATGGTTTTAGTTCTCAGTAATGGAAACACCAATACCTTTCTTTATGCCATTGAAGGGACTGGTTGGCAAGACCCAGATAAGGAAAAAAAAAAAGAGAGAGTGAAATCAAAATCTGAAATATAGTGTTATTTCAATATGTATTTTAAAAGAAACAGGCAACGGTGCTTTTCCATACTGTGTACTGTGTCCCTGGCTACCCACACATACTGGTATGGGACCGCTTTTTCTGCTTCTGGCTGTGGTAGCAGTTCTGTCTCTGTACAGTGTCAGAAGTGCACTGACTTCTGAGGAAAACACAAATTTTCCTTTTTTTTTAAAAAAAAAAAAGTGTATTGTATTTATGTCTACCATGAGCAAGAGAGACCTAGAAATAATGAGAGACAGAGAAGGCAAGACAGTACCCCCAACAGGGTCTTGACACCATGATCTGCTCCCCCCATCCAGCTAAAGCCAGCCCTGATGGTGGATACACAGCTGGCTGGAGTGTTCAGGGTGGGCTCTGAATGCAAACTTGGAACCTATTTGTATGGATCGGCCTCATAGCGTGTTGCATGTTACCACTGGGCTGATCAATGCCCAGCCCCAACATAGCAAGTGCTTTTTCAGTGGAAATACTTACTCCACGATTTGACAAATGCTCTCCACAACCTAAGTATTTTAACTTAAGATACTTTTCCCATTTTGGCAATAATAACAATTTTTCATGTGTAAACATACATATTGATAGAAAAATGTAGAGAAATGAGACCATATTGCCCTACATAATAAGAAATTGCAACAAGAATTAAACCACCGTCCAAGATAGGGAGAGATGAATCCCTGTGATCCAAGGAATTCCAGTAAGTTAGGTCTATTTTAGAACCTGCTCAGAAATTTGGTGAAATTTCAGAAATAGTTACAAAGACACAGACAACCATAGAATTCAACATAAATCTGGATTCAGACAAATAGAAGCTGCTCTGCTCATCACCATCACAATTTTCACTTAAAAATACAATCTTATGGTCCAGACCAGTGTGAATTCTAGTTCTCATCACTACAAGTCTTAAGTATTAATAATGCCAATGTTAGAAATTACAAAGCACTTACATACTTATTACATTGTTCTGTCCACATATATTCTTTTTTTCTTTTGAAAAGGTTTTTGCTACAGGGCATGTATGCTCACTGAAGAGAGACAGAGAGAGATAGTGAGAGGAAGAGTGAGAAATCACTCTCCAGACAGGATGACCACACCACAATCCCTTCTCCTTCATTATTCTCTCGGGATTTGGGGCATCCATGCACAGGTTCCCAGCATGATTTTCAAGATACAAATTGCATATAAAACTCAAATTCCAGTTGGCCATGTGGGAGTCTAGCACCTTAACCACCATGTCATCTGCTTGCCCCTGGTGCACATATACTCTTACAAAATAGGCATTGCTGCCTCCATTTCACAACAATCCAAAAATTTACATTACTTGCTTAATTCATATAGCTAATGTGGAAAATCTGAGGCTTAAAGTCAAATATCCTGACCCTAAATTGTGCTTATTAATACATATATGAAGACAGAAGCCTGACGTATGTTGAAGGACCCTAGCTCTCTATATTAGAAAGAGTCAAAATATCCCATAGTAGTCAGGACAGTGGGGTTAATGTTACTGGTATTTTTTTTCCCCCTCCTATTTTATTTTGTAATTTCTTATTATATTTAATTGTTCATTTTTGTGGGGCACAACATGGATTATTAAAGCATATATGTAGTGTGTGATAGTCAAATCAAGAACAACATATTCATAGTTAACAAAGAATCCTGCATTTTAAATACATACATAAGATTGGCAAATCTGAAAAATAATTCACTCAATTGTGGTAGGCCTTCCACGACCCATTTGCCCCATCTGCCTGGAATCCTGTATCTGTTAAACACTTGTTTTCCTGATCCCCTTCTATCTCGCCTACCCTTCCATTCCCTCTGCAGTCTCTGGTCTTTACGATTGTCCTCTCTACTTCTATGTCTCCAAATCTTTCAACTCTGCCACAGAATGCAAAGATTTGGGAGACAGTGAACATGTGGCTGTTTAAAATGCTGGTAAAACTAGTTTTAGAAGGAAAAAAGTACTTTGAATGTCCATGTCTAAATACACAACGTCGAAGATCTGCATCTACAGGCACATGAAGTAGTTGCTGGACATACTCATTCATAGGATAGACTCCACTGAGGCGGGGGGGTGGGGTAGGAGAAGCAGGATGAGAATAGGGTATAAGGGAAAGGAGATGAGTAAAAAGAGGAGAAAGAAAAGGAGGATCATGATGATGTACACAACTCATGTCTGCAGCACATCTTCTGTTTCCAAAATGCCAATACTTTCCCAAACAGTATTTCAATGACTGTGGGTGGATATTAAAAACTCTCTTACAGAGGAAGAGATGGAGCTCAGGCAGATGAAGGGCTTGCTGTCCGACCATGAAGCTACTTTTACTGTGGGTCTTCTGGCGATTTGGTCTACTGTCTCCTATTACTGGTCCTGGCAACTCAAGGACTCTCTTTCTTTAGCCTCTGGTAATTTGCTAGAGAAGCTAAATAAAATTTCCTCAGGGTCAGTGTGAGAATGTTCCACGTTTACCAAGAGAAAACTAACCCCAAATGAGAATGTAGCTGAGCTGCTGACAGTTATGATTAATTCTCCAACACCAAAGACATAACCCGATAAAGCATTTTCTGCATGCTATGCCTGCAGATCATACCACCCCTATAACACAGACCCCTAATTAGGTGCTATTTCTCGAATTGTCTGCAAAAGCAGTTATTTGGAGGGACTATATGAGCTTAGTAAGATTCCTACTTTCCTTTCTTCTTTCTAATAATATTAACATAAAGCACCTTGGCTTGTGGTTTTTCAGAGAGATATTATTCTCTCTTTTTTTAAGAGCTTACAGTCCCCCAGGGACTGAAGGCAATGCTAGATTACATACGCATAGTGCAGGCATAGTTAGAAAGAAATAAACAGACATTTGTAGAGTTCAACAAAAATCTGGATTTCTACAAATATAACTTGCTCTGCTCATTGTCATCACAATATCAGAATTCCCCTAATGACGAAAAAAGGAGCCAGGCTTGATTCATCTATTTATCTTCAGTATCTAGCACAATTCCATGCGCCCATGTTCATGGGTTTGCTAATTGTGTCAATGGTTACTGACTGTATGCTTGTGTTTATGGAAAGATTGCAGAGTCCATTGGTCAGTGCTTTTGCTACTCCAGGCTCAATGGGTTTTCCTCCTTGATTATGATTGTACTTTAAACATGTCACCCAGCTCACAGGCTTACTGGACTGGCTCACTAGACTACATGTAGGCTGCATCTGGCAACTAAACCCGCGTTATCCAAAGTTGTCTTCCCAAGACATGTGATTCAAGTGCTCAGCCTGGGCCATCTATGCAGCTAGATGAGCTGGTCCACCAGAATTTCTTCTTCACCCTGGATTATGTGCAGTTTCTGACCATATATGCCTCACCAACAATGATGGTTGGATGAATTCAACAGTTCCAGAGCACTCAGAGAGGACAACAGGGTGTACTCCATCGCCTAAAATACAGGAAGCGTCTTAAGTGACTTACGTTTGAGGAAAGTTCCTTGGAGAATTCGTAGAACCCAAGTCCAGCCGACTTGCTGGAGAGGGCTTGAGCCTGCTGCTGTAGCTCTCCTTTACCTGCTGGGTTGCAAAGCGTTACATGCAGAGCCTGTGCTCTCATGCTCTGAGAAGGCTTTGGACTAAATCTTGACTGAATCACGGAGGAAGGACAGAGGTGGCCATCACCTTGGGAGGCCCAGTTTCCTGAGGGGTCCTGGAGTGGTCAGTGGCAAGGTTAGCCTAGAGTTCCTGGACTTGGGAATCTTCATGTGTCCATGAACCTGTGAGCTCACTATTTCTTTGTCCCTCAGGTGGGCTGCCTTGAGGCTCTCCCACCCTCATCCCTGCCAGTTTATACATCAGGATCCAGAGGAGCTAGGTTCCAGCATCATTTTCGACCAGTCAGCTCCCTCTGAACCCAGTGTAACTGAAACATGTGTCCAGGGGAATTAAATGTGCTCTGCAGGCTAACAGGCTGTGAACGAGGCTTCGCTGCCCTGGCGTTCGATTCTAAAACGCCATTGCATGCCAAATACAACAGATGCAGAAAAGAACAGCTTGGTGTAAGTGCTTTCGACATGAAAATTTCAAATGTGTTTTTAACATTAATAACCCCAAAAAGCTCTAAATTTCTAGAACTAAAAATAAAAGATCAAGTTTCATAAATTCAATACCTTTTACTCCCTGTGCCATCTCTTTTGTCCTCCCCTCCCCCAAGTCAACAATTTCAGTGGCAATTTCAGAGAATATGCTCCATGAATCTTTATGGGACAATTAAAAATAAACGTTTAGGCAGGACTGTAGTTTCCTTGATTGGGCTAATCCCTTGACTCTAACGCTTTTAAATTAAGTGGATGTTTCATCCCCTCTCTCCTCTCTCTCTCTCTCTGGGGCATGTAGCATTTCTTGTATATAAAAACAGTTTGTCAGATGAAATTTGGCACTTGCTTTTGTAGAGAAAGCAAAGCAAATCAATAAAGAATTTTTAAATGCTACCATCTTGGTCTGGGCAACTGGCCTTTCCAAATTGTCTATGCCAATGGAATTTGGTGTGTGTGTGGGGGGGGTGTGGGGACCAGAAAGGGAAACACCTGTTCCCATAATGAGTGTGTGCGGTGGAAACAGCATCAAATGATCAGAACTGCCTGGTTTCAATCCTGCCATGACAACTGTAATCATGACTAGCTGGCATGTGACACTTGGTGCCAGCCACGGTCTCAGGGCTTTAGGATCACCAAGACATTTAAGCTCTCAAAAAAAACCCATGAAATGGATATGTTAATATATCCATTTTATAAAATGAAGTGAAGAAATAAAGGTTAAATAAGTTGCCCAATATTCCAAACTGGGTATGTAGTGGGACTGATCTCTCACTTGGGTCTTTAGACTGGAGTGTACATGAAATTATCAAGCTCATTCTCCTAAGCATGTCAGCAAGAGTTAGGATGCAGGACAGGGGACAGGTCACTGAGCTTCTGAAAGAGATGGCCATGCTTAGCTCTCCCTCCGAGTGGGAGCCTGTTTGAAAGCTTCTAAGCACAGGACAAGCAGAAGATTTTTCTTCTTTCTGTTATTCTTGCCGCTATATGTTGGTATTTGTTCTTGAATAGAATGGGCCTAGTTACCAGGCGGAACCGAGTTTAAGTTCAGTACAGCACTGACATGCAGTAGGTAGTTTTCAATCTATCAGTGACGTAGTCAGTGAGTACAATAAATGAACATAAAAAATAAGGTCCTTACTCTATGACTAGAAAGTTAGTGATTTTTGCCTTTTCTTTTTTTATAAGTCCAAAAAATTTGAATCAGAGCTCAAATACAATGATTCTAATCATGTGTCAGACAAGGTATAATTTATGAATGACCCATACAATGTAAAAAAGACAGTTCAGCTTAGTGATTTACACTTGAATAGAAATGATTTCATTCCCACGTACTGTACATGGAACTGTAATAATGGTAATAGCAGTAGCTTCCTTTAGTATTTCACAACTTACGGGCACATTTTTATCTTTATGTCTAAATATTTCCCTTGTCTCACACAGTAAGAGGGGCAGATGTGCAACTTCATCTTGCAAAGGAACAACCTAAGGTAACAGTTGATGACTTAGCCCAGCCTCAAAGATAAATAGTAGAGTCAGGATTAGAAATTAGTTCTTTTTGGGGGCTGGCAGGTGGTATGGTGGTTAAGGATGCTGGAATCCCACATGGCCAACAGCGGTTCAAATCCCAGACCTGGTGGCTTGCTTTCTCACTTCACCTTTCTTTTTCTCTGTCTGTCTCTCTCTGGTCAAATTAAAAATAAATAATAATAGTAACAAATGGAATCAAATAAATAAATAATTCTTTTTTTTAAAAAAAGAAATGAGATCTTTTCATCATTCATTCATTACTTCTTATGGCTAATCTTTAAGAAGTTTCTGTTCTATCCTTGTTTTATTATTTCAATATTGTCTTTCCTTTTAAATACTACTGAAGACTTTTTATACAACTCTTTTATAAGTTTGCTATTAAAAGCTATTTCTAAGTGGAAGCAAACTGTGTTAGAGAGAAATACTTCAAATGATTAATTTTCCTTCCATGGGAGGGAGGCTGCTGATAAACTTTTCTTGATCTTATAGGATAGCAATCCTCCCTTCTTGGCATTTTGACTAAAACCAGCTGTAGAGGGGCTGGCAAGTAATGTGGTAAGTGAAGCACTGGACTCCCACATGATTGACTGTGGTTCGTGTCCCGGACCTGGAACCTTGCTTTCTCACATACCCTTTCTTTCTCTCTGTCTCTTTCTTTCTGATCTAATTTAAAAACTAATAATAACAAATAAAATTAAATAAGTAAATAATTTTTAAAAAATCAAGTGCAGAATAGCAACCATTTACTGTCTATAGCTTAATCTTCATTTGAAATATAAAGACTCTGAGGCCCAGCATAATATGGGTTTTTTTGAGGCCCTGTAACTAGGAGGCAGGTAACACAGGTTTTCTGAACATCAGTCCAGCCTGGGTCCTTCCACCAGGAGACTTCTCACAAGTTCATCAAGAACTCTAGTTCATGTGATTGGACCAAAACTGACCTTAGAGAAAGCATCAGCATGATTTTCTAGTATTTGAGAAAAAAACACACACACACACATATCGGGACATAAATATGCCTAAGTAGTTTTTCTATTAAAAATAATGAAGCCTTTTAATATTTAATCTGTATGATTATTTTCTTTTTATTTGAAGCATGGATGATTTCTGATGCTTATTTAGAAACTAAATTAAAATCTACCCAAAGAATCACAGATCACTGATGACATATAGAGATTAAAATCTTTTTGCAGAGAATGCTCTCTTTAAAGCAAGTACTGAAACCTGTTAATGAGCTGTAAAGTTATCCCAAAAGGCAAAACTCTATTGTGGTAGTTTATTTTATACTGTAACATAAATATTCTCACTAAAAATGAAATGCATTTTCATATATATATATATATATATACATACATATAGTCTCTGCCTTTTCTATTTGTTTTCCTTCTGCAGCCCAATATTATCTGGCTCATATCTGCAAGTCATATAGGAGGCTGTAGGCAATATATCTAAACTGTATTCTGAGCATATTGTTTTAACTCCACAATCATGGCCAAATCACCTTGGGCAAGTCAGATGAATATTTCTCTATTCATTTTATTTTTTAATGGACACAAAATCACTGCTTTCTGCCTTAGAGGGAAAGGTGTTAGGGGAAGCATGCACTGAATATCTTCTTTATGTGGATGAAAGGAACAGAGATAGCTTTAAACTGGTGAAGAGGAACTGCCTTGGGGGAGAATTCTACTTGAATATTGAGCTATGTACCTGCTGCATATTAATCTACACCCAAAGGCTGGTTCTGATCTGCTTATAATATATCACGGTACATTTTCCTCTCGTCCTCTAGGTTGCTGAAGATGATAATATTTAAGAATTTAAGTTTATTTACTTATTTCTTCAATGAAAGGGAGAGATAGACAAAGAGGTAGACAGAGAGAGACCTCACTATGCCTTGATCAACCCCCAGACTGAGCCAGCCTGGATCACAGGCACATGAGCACATGCCTGGTATGTTCAGGAGCCTCATGATGGGAACCCTGAACCTCCCCTTATGGGTTCAGTTGCATGATCACTACACCACTGTTGGCCCAGGACTCATTAGTTTTTAATTTCTATAGGGCCCATGTGCTCACCAGCGAGAGAGAGAGAGAGAGAGAACCTAATAGGAATGGTCACACTGCAATCCCTTTTCTCCATGTCTCTATCCTGTTGAGAATTTAGGCACACATGCACATGGACCTGGTGAGCTCCTCAAGCTACTAGGGCCAGGATTCAAACCACAGTTGGCCACGTGGGACCCGGATCCTTCAACCACTAGGCTATTGGGTTGGCATGGAATTATTATTAACAACTCATTATTCTAAGAATGCTTCACAAAAGGGCAGCATTCTGCACTGAGTTGCATCGGCTATACACTGTCAATCAAGTAGTCTTTCATTCTATAGACCTTCATTTAGTCTCTTCCCTGTCTCCGGTAACTTGCCTAGCATGGAAACTACACCAATGAGTAAGACACCCACAGTGGAAAATAGAGACCACCACAGTGCTTTATTAATTAACTTGGGTGGTCTGGGATAGCTCCAGAGTTGTAAATTCCCGTGTAAACAAACTAAAGTCCAATGTAAACCGTAAAATTAACCTAGAGAATTCACCTATCAGGAAAAAAAAAATCAACTAACCTCTTACTATTCTCTAACTTCCACTCCAACTGATTACATATGTTCTCGTCTTGCTCCTGCTTATACAAGTTAATTTCTCATTTCTCCTCAGCAAAGTGCATGCAGGCTGAAGCCTGGTGAGCCCAATTCTGCTTTGACATGGATCAAAGTCTGCTTGAATTAACTCTTCAAAAAATTTTTTAAAAAGATTTTTGTCATAGGACCCATGCACTCTCTGGAAAGAGATAGAGAGACAGAGACAGAAAGTGAGAAACCACTCCCCCCCTCCCCCGGAGGGGGCATGATTTTGAGCACTGCACAATCTGCTCACCTCCATTCTACTCTTGGGATTTTGGGCCCACATGCACCTGTGTCCGGCATGAGTTTCAAGCTACTGGGTCCAGTGGAACCCTGGTCAACCATGAGGGTTTCAGCACCTTAACCACCATGCCACCTGCTGGACTGAACTCTTCAAAATGTTAATGTGCTTATATCACAACTTTTAACAGTAATGCCCAGATCTCAGTAAAGTGGGAAGTGCCACAAAAATGAAGCAAGGCACCAAGGAGGGCATCCTGCTCATGGGATGACTACTGTGTTCAGAGCTGAGCTGAGCCTCGGAATGAAGAACTGTGTGTCCTGTGTGGGGGTGTGCAAAACACGCACATTAACACAAGCAGATACTGGTCTCATAGTATTGCATTGTTGGAAAAGTCATGATGTATTTTTTCTGTTTTTCTGTGCAAAAATGCGTCATGACCGTTTCAGCAAGCCAATATTTGTAAACCTTCTATATGATACATTTGTTGATATAAAGCTAAACCTTAGTTATTGCTGTATTGAAATTATTGTTATGTGTGTATTTATTGATAGACATATTTATTATATACCTAGAATTATCTAATATCTTATTAAATATTTTCCATCTGTTTTCACCAGTAAATGGCTTGTCATTTTATTTCCCATATACTGTCATCTGCACATGTTTGTAACAGAAATACACTATTCATAATATTGGCTGAGTAGTTTTTCCCTTTTAAAATACTCTTTGAAACATTCACTTCAAGCCTTTCTTCCTCCTTCACTTCTAGTTGTCTTTCCCATCTTTCCTCTCACCTTCCCTCCATTAAAGAACAGAGACTCAAATTTATTTTATTACAGATTAATTTATTAGGGACTTGTTTATTTGGATTCTCAACTTAATGTTCAGTCAGTTGTATTCTTTTATCTAGATTTTTTAAAATGGTTATCATAAAATTGTGTTACATATTTTTAAAATTCTACTATTTCTACCAGTACTTTTTTTCTTCCATAGGGTATGTGAGCTTGCCAGAGAGATGGAGACAAAGAGAGAGAGAAAGTAAGAAATCTTATTCACCCCCAGGGAGGATGGTCACACTGCAATCCCTTTTCCTCCACTCTCCGCTTGGGACTCTGGGCATGTATGTGCACACGCACATGTGTGAACACACACACACACACACACACCATGTTTCTCAACCTCCTGGGTCCAGGACATGAACCAGAGTTAGATGCGTGGGATCCAGTTATCCACACCACCTGCTGGCCCCTCTAATAATAATTTTAATGAAACTTTTCTAATTTTTAAATCAGTTTTAATAGAAGGTTACCTACTTTCAAGGAACTAGCATTTTGTTTTCCATTTTGACTAATTTTTGTCTTTGTCATGTTCTTTTTCTTACTTTATTTGTTATACTCTGCTCTTTTTCTAGTTTGTTTTGCTACTTTTATTTTTATTTTTAATTTTCTTCATTTCCTTCTAAATGTTTGTAAATTTATGAAATTACAATGTAAGTTAGATGTAATTTGTATTCACACAAGTATTAATATTGGTTTGTTTGATCTATAAATTTTATAATATTCATTGTGGCTTCATGAAGTCAGAAATTACAGAGAAATGTACTTGTCTTTGGGATTTGATTGTTTCCAAATATATGAGTATGCTTATTTGTACTTTGGTTTCTAATTTAATTGCTTATATTAAGAGTGAGCGGGAACCAGCAGTTAGCGTAATGGCTATGTCGCTGGACTCCCACGTAGTCGACCGCGGTTCGTGTCCCGGACCCGGTGGCTTAAAACTCACGCCGGGCACGTGTGCGTGCGTGCTCAAGATCCCGAGAGGAGAATGGAGGAGAAGGGATTGCGGCGTGACCATCCCCCCTGGGGGGGTGATTTCTCGCTTTCTGTCTCTATGTCTCTCTCTGTCTGTCTGGCGAGCGCACGCGCCCTACAGTGAAAATCTCTCCAAAAAAAAAAAAAAAAGAGTGAGCATCAGTAGCATATTTATTCTTTAACATTTTTTGTGGTTGATTTTTGTAAATATTTCACGTGTGCTTGAATAGAACATTAATTCTATATTTGTTAACATATATTTATTGTATTGTTACAGTGTGATTTAAATCATGTATATCCTCACTAATTTTTGGCCTGGTTAAGTTACTTATCTCTGAGAAGACATATTTAAAGTTATAATTGTAGATTTGTCAATTTTCCTTTTTAATTTGATAGAATTTAATGTTATATTATAAGAGTTACATTGCATTCATGCTTATTATATATTCCTGGTTGTGTGAATCTATAATCCTACTCAGTGTTTTTCATTGTACTTTTCATATATTTTGCCTTTACTAAAGTCATTTGCTGAAATAAAGAAAGACCTTACTGGGGCTAGCATGTGGCATCGTCATTAAGGCTCTAGATTCCCACATGGCATACCATGGTTTGAGTCCTGGACCAGGAGGCTTGAAAGACACACTGGGTGTGTGTATGCACATGCCCATAATCCTAGGAGGAGAAAGGACTGTGCTATTACCACCACCCCTCGGAGGGATCACTTCTCACTTTCCCTCTCTGTTTCTCCAGTGAGCATGCATGCTCTATAGCAAAAACCTTAAAAAAAAGGGAAGAGGGGTCTTACTACCCTTTATATACAGAAGTCACTTCTTTCATTATTTAAATAAGTATTAAAAAAGCCATTTATAATCTTCAATAATTAATATTTTGTTGTTGGAAAAGCCTTGATGCATTTTTATGTAGAAAAAATACATAATGACTTTTCTGACAACCCAAAAGAACTTAAATATTTTTGTTGTTTTTTCTGCTCACTATTCTTTTTTTAAATTTTTAAAAAAATTTTATTCATTCACTATATATCACTATAGCATACAAAATGAGATTTCCCATTCAGAATACACTGTATATTGGCTCAATTAGGCACGTCAACATACGTGTTATTGTCAACAAAAATTTTCCATTTCTTGTTTCCTGTATATTTTGCTTTATTTTTGCCATCCTTGATTCCCTATCTCTCACCCTCTGCCTTGTCCCACCGTCCTCCCACACCCTCTCTGGTATCCATGGTTGCTTTCTATGCCTTTTCCCCCCATTTTATTGATTTGCTAATGAACTTAATTAATCTAAATATTTCCACTAGCAAGCACAGCTAATATATTCATATCCATGAACAGAAGTCTGACTTTAGGCATAAACCTCAGTGAGTAGAATGAACATACTATAAAGTAGCACCTAACTGGTGCTATATAGCTTACTGCAGTTATCAAATATGCATTTCTTTCCTGAAACCTTTTTTTGATTAATTAATGTACATTCATCCCCTAATCATCGTCACAGCATTCAAAAAGTGGTTTCCCATCCAGAATATACTGCATAGTGGCTTAATCATGTATGTATGTTATCATCAATAATTTTCCATTTCTAGTTTCACATATAAGTGTATGTGTGTATATATTTATGTTTATATTTACCCTTATGTCTAACCTTCTACCCTTTCCCAACCCCTTCTCGCACTAACTCTGGTGTCTACAGTTGTAATCCATTCCTTTTCCCCCCACTTTTTATTGATCACACAATTTCTTAAATAATGTAACTACTTTCAATAAAAGTTCAGCTGGTAATTTCAAGAAAAGCGGTTTTGAATTGGTAAGGAAATTTGCTTAAAACGTAAAGCCTGGAAACAGTTTAGTATTCTGTTCAAATAGTGGGTACATGAACCTATTGACAGCTCAAGACAGGACAAAAACTCTTAAAACCAGACAACAACTCTTAGAACTGGACAACAAAGCTTAGAAGAAAAGCAGCAATATTTTAGTCAAAAGTCACAGAATGCTTCACCAGTTCAGACTTATGTACTTAATCTGTCTTGTGTTGTGGTTTGATCTTCCCAATTCCATTCTGGGATATAATATTCAACTCCAGACTTGTCCCTACAATTAAATTGGCCATTTTCTGTTTTTGAACTTTCATTTCTGTGTGACTACATTTAATTTTCCTGACATAGCACTTCCTTGAGAACTTCTTGGAGATCTGATTCGGTGCTGCTAAATTCTTTCAGGTTTTGATAATTTGAGAATGTTCTTCTCTTTTCTTCCCATATGAAGGATAATCTTGCCAGGTACATTATTCTCTATTGCAATTGCTTTTCCTTTAACACTTTGAATATATTTTCCCATTCTTTCTTCACTTGCATTGTTTCCAATGGGAGGTCTGCTGTTAGTCTGATGGGATATCCTTTGTAGGTAACTTGCTGTTTCTCTCCTGCCAATCTTAGCATCTTGTCTTTGTCTATGGTTTTGGTCATTCTGGCTATAATGTGTCTTGGAGAAGATCTTCTTGGGTTGATTCTATTTGGGGTACTTTGTATTTCTTGGGAATGGATCTTTGAGTGCCTCTCTAGGTTTGGAAAGTTTTCTTGCAGGATTTCATGGAATAGATTATCAACGCCCTTATGAATCTCTTCGCTTTCTGGGATGCCAATTATCTGGATGTTTGGACATTTGATGGTATCTAGTATTTCTTCTATATTATTCTCAAATTTTTGGGCAATTTTCTCGGTCTTCGTGGTGGAATTTTCTAGGCCAGCAATTTTCTCTTCTACATCTGAGATTCTATTTTCTGTATGATCTAGTCTGCTTTTAATACTTTCAAGAGAGATTTTTAACTTCCTGTATTATAGTCTTCATCTCTAACAGTTCCATCTGATTCTTTTGTGAAGTGTATAATTCCTCTTTCAGATCTTGCAAGAATTTCCTCACCTCCTGGAACTCGTCAGCTCCTTTTTCCATTCTCTTCTGCAGTTTATTGTCTCTCTTTTCTTCCATCTCTGTTAGCTTCACCATTGTGAATGTTCTAAATTCTTTATCAGACATTTCCATGATTTCCATTGAATTGTGTGTGGATGAAGAGGAGTTATTCTTTTCCCTTGGAGGAGAGGTATTTTCTTGCTTTCCCATATTTCTTATGGTCCTTCGGTGATTTCTGGTCACCTGATGGAGAGTGTGTTTCTTCCCAAACTTCAAGTTCAATATGAGTGTCCAGGATCATGCAGAAAAGGAAACAGAGAGAGAGAGAAGCAACAGCAACAAAAACAACCAAGAAACAGAGAAAAAGAGAACCAAAAATGTATTTAAAAAAACTAGAAAAAAATTTTTTTAAAAAGCAAAAATTAGGGAACCAGCAGTTAGCGTAATGGCTATGTCGCTGGACTCCCACGTAGTCGACCGTGGTTCGTGTCCCGGACCCGGTGGCTTAAAACTCACGCCGGGCGTGTGTGCGTGCATGCCCAAGATCCCGAGAGGAGAATGGAGGAGAAGGGATTGCGGCGTGACCATCCCCCCGGGGGGTGATTTCTCGCTTTCTGTGTCTATGTCTCTCTCTGTCTGTCTGGCGAGCGCACGCGCCCTACAGTGAAAATCTCTCAAAAAAAAAAAAAAGCAAAAATTAGAAAACTGTGTGGTGCACCTGTGCACCGTGTGAAATCACTAGTTCTCAGTAGCCATGAAGATGTCTTCTGCGGCCTGCTCCCTTGCCTCTCCTGGGTTGGGAAAGGGAGAGGGGATTATTAACAAGACAAAGGGAAGGGAGGGGCTGAAAGCCAAGAGACTGCTTTGCCTTAAAAATTTTTAAAAAGGAAAAATTACAAAAAAAAAAAAATGAGAAGACAGAGACAGAGGTAGAGAGAGACAGAGACAAAGACTTGAAAGTCTGGTGCCTACCACATGAGTTTGTGGGCTGGAGGCTGAATTATCAGTGGAAAATCTTCATTTCTCCTGCTCCCCTGAAATAACTAGTTCTCAGTAGCCATGAAGATGTCTTCTCTCATTATAGTTTCTTATGTCCTAATACCTTCCCTCTATGTTGTTTTTTCTTCTTAAATGTGTACTGCAGCAATCTTTAAAGTATAGTAGAAGGCTGCATTTTTGTATATTTGACACTGTATTTGTATATAGTAACTCATTTTTACTCACAGTTGAAATTTTAGGTGGAAAGTATTTTTCTTCAATATTTGAAAGCTATAGTCTGATCTTCTATATCAAAAAACATATGCTGTTGCTAATGAGGAAGTTAGAGTTGATCTAATTCTTCTTCCTTCATGATTCTTTGCAGCTGATGGCTAGCAAGAATTTCTTTCCATCATGGTTGGTTTTAAGTTTTAACTTAAGTCTCCTCAGGTTGGACTTTTCTTTTCTGCCTGAAAATGAGTGACATCTTTCTGGTTGATTCTCAACCACTATTCCCTAGATTGCTTCTCTGCCCTTCCCTGGAATCTTTTCTTCTGGAATTCCTATCAATATATATAGGAGTCTCTAAACTTTCCTGTCTTTTAGCTTCTGCTTCATGCTTTTCATTTTTTTTTTTTGTGATTCTCAGTTATATTCTAATGAATACCCTGAAATTCCTTCCCAGATAAATTCTGAGTACATTCAGTCTTTTTAAGTTTTAATTACTGGGTTTTTATATTACTTAGTTAGTTTCATCCTTTTTTTATTTGAGAGGTTTTTCCTATAGGGCATGTATGCTCACTAGACAGACAGAGAGAGAGAGAGAGACAGAAGGCGAGAAATCACCCCCCAGGGCGATGGCCACACCACAATCCCTTCTCCTCCATTCTCCTCTCGGAATCTTGGGCACGCATGCACACGCACCCGGCATGAATTTAAGACATCGAGTCTGGGACGGTCGGCTACATGGGAGTCCACCAACATAGCCATTATGCCAACTGCTGGTCCCAGTTTTGTCATTTTTAAAAATAAACATCTGTTCTCAATTAATTTGCCTTTTCTCTCATCATTTAAAAGAAAAATTAAGGTTTTTGGCATATGGTGTATGTGCTTGCTGGAGAGACAGAGATAGAGAGAGGGAAGGTGAGAAATCACCCCCCAGGGGGGGTGGCCATGCCACAACCCCTTCTCTTCCATTCTCTCAGGATTTTGGGCATGCATGCACCCATGCCTGGTATACTATTCAAGCTACTGGGTCTAGGACTCGAACTACAGTCAGCCACGTGGGAATCCAGTGCCTTAATCACTACATCACCTGCTGGCCCCTCTCTTATCACTTTAAATTTGTTTATAATGGATGTGACTGTCTTTTCTTTTCTTTGAGTGCTGTTCTCAAGCAGACTCAGTCATTGTTTGTGTGCATTGTAAGGAGTTTGCCTTCCAGCAGGTGGGGCCGTATCTCCCTCTCCACCTCTGCTGTGATCGTTCCAGGAAGCTTTTGTTTTTCCCATGGTACTCCATGCTCTCCCCTGCTGTCAAGTGGGACCATCACAAAGGGCTTCTAATTTCTATAAGGTTTGTCTCAGGTCCTGGCTGTTTTGGGCTTTCCCCAGTCTCCTATCTCCCCTGGCCTCAGACACTATGTCAGGGTCATCCTGTGGCTCAAGTGCACATTAATTCTCAGTTACTGGACTTTCAGATGTCTCTGATTGCTTGTGGGTCTGGGGCCCTGACCTCCCATAGGCTCAGCCCGCACAGTTAAACACTGAGTTTATTCTTTCCATGGTCTGGGGAAATACTTGTTCTGGTTCAGTAGCCCACACAAACCATATTCTAATGCAGGACAGGACACATCTTTGTCTTGATCCTGGGCAGCCTTTGGTGTACAAAAGGGCTGCTCCCAGAACAGGAGCGCTGACATCGCCACATGGAAATCCAGAGAAACAACTTCCTGGTTACTGTGGGCATGTGCACAGTTATGGGGAGGTTGGTTCTCTGGGGAGATCAAAGACTGAAATATGTCTCTCAGTTCTGACTCAACTTACAAATCACAGATGGGGCTACTACCTGAGAAACACAGCTCATGTCCTTGTCAGGTTGTCAGGAAAACAGACCAGACAGTGAACACAATGTCAGATTCCACCCATCAGGAAACAGTGGGCATGGGTAAATCCTATGATAAGAATATACTTTAACAATAGACAGAGACAGATACTTTAGCTCTCATTGCAGTCAGTTCAAAGACTGAATTCAAATGTCATGACTGCAGCTACATAGACAGATACAATTTATAAACTAAAAAATCCTTATATTGTTGGGACCAGCAGTTAGCATAATGGCTATGTCGCTGGACTCCCATGTAGTTGATCGCGGTTGGAGTCCTGGACGTGGTGCCTTAAACTCATGCCAGGCCCGTGTGAGTGCATGTCCAAGATCCCGAGAAGAGAATGGAGGGGAAGGGATTGCGGCGTGGCCATCCCTCCGGTGTGTGATTTCTCGCTTTCTGTCTCTTTCTCTCTCTCTCTCTCTCTCTCTGGCTTTCTGGTGAACACACACACCCTGCAACAATAACTTCTCAAAAAAAAAAAAAATCCTTATATTGCTCAGTATTGAAATGTACTTTTAAAATTTTAGTTTGCAAAGGACTGGGCAAGTTTACTAAGAACTAAATATTACATTTTAACAGTGCTAAACTACATATAATATAAAATTTACTGTCGACCTAGCTTTAAGCATATATTAATAGTTCAGTAGTGCTGTGTGACCATGTCCACCATCCATCTCCTGACTGCTTTTCACGTTGCAAAACTGAAATTCTAGTGTTTTTTTTATACTTGCCTGTTTCTGCTTTCTTTCTCTATGATTCTGACTACTCTAAGTACCTCCTACAAGCAGAATCAAATAATATTTGCCCTTTGGTGTCTGGCTTATCTCAGTTAGCATAATGTCTTCAAAACATATCTGTAATGGGGCTGGTACGTGGTTAGGGCTGCTGGACTGCCACATGGCCGACTGAAGTCCTGGACTTGGCGACTTGCTTTCTCACTTTCCCTCTTCCTCTCTATCTCTTTCTCTCTCTCTTTGCCCCTCTCTGGTCAAATTAAAATAAATGAATAAAGTTCAGTAAAATAATTATTCAAAAAAATATCTGTATTGCAGCATATCAGAATTTCCTTCCTTTTCAAAGCTGAATAATATTCCAGTGTGTGCATCTAAGGAATGAAACCATTTTAATTTCATTATTTCATTTATAAATTATAACCATTCATATTTCAAATATAAATATGTTCTGCTCAAAAAAAAAAAAGAATAAAAGTATACGGCAAGGAACTCATCACATTGTAGGTAATAATACATATGTTTTAATTAACATTCAAGTCTTTTTTGAATGTAAGAATGAGAGTCCAGACTAAAGTATCGATTCCCTTTGGTGCTCATATACTTTCATACCTATGGCAAATAACCAGTCTATGACTAGCTACATGTCTGAATGTCTCTCAATTTGGGTGAAAGGGAGAAGCATCTGCAGGCTTCACTTACATTTCTTCTCTAGAGGTGAAGTCTCTAATCTGGAATCTGTTCAGTTAACAGAGACATTCACATTGACATTCTCTGATTGCTACAGTAGTGTCAGTAATCAAAAAGGAAAAAAACAAAAACCCTCAGTTCAATTGGCTACTTAATATAAGACTAGAATTATCCTGCTGCTATTTTTGTTGAATCATTCAAATTGCATGAGTTTATTATAAGAGCATGTCTATTTTCCAATGCTGCTTGATCATTTAGGCTCTTTTGAATCCAATATGTTGTTACTTTCCGAATGTTCACCTTTAGGGAATGAGTGTATAAACGCAGGCATCGTTTTGAAAGTGAGATTAACCTGCATGCATTTCTTCAATAACATGTAGTCGTTCAAAAGAAAATGGGGCAGTTGCTCCTGCTGCCAATTCTCTGCCAATCTTTCCCACCCCCGCCTTTCTCTCTCCAAATGTTTCCTGCACACTTCGTTGATAATATTAATAGCTACCATGAATGCATGTCACTTGGCACCAGGATCTCACTCTACTGAGCAATTTTTCTGATCATTCAAATATGCAGGTCCCAGAGCCTCAGCTACCCAAAGTCACACTCGGTCATTCTGATGGCTGCACTTTGCTAAACAGCTTACAGTTAGTACTTGGAGAATACCAGTAAGTCAGGGCTCGGGAGCTTCAGTCTCCTGACCAGCTGGTGGGGGAAGGATATGGAGTGACTGACTATAAAACAGCAGGCAGCAGGTTTCAGACCTTAGTGAGCAGCAGTGGCTGTGTGATGTGGCATAAATGAAAATGCCATGCTATTCTCCTCCACAACAGAAATTCCTGAGTCTGGGTAATTTAGAAGTACAAGAGACTTATGTAGCTCATGGTTTTGGAGGTCCAAGGTCACAGGCCACATTCGGTGAAAGTCTTTCTGTTCGTGGGGACTTGCTCTTGCAAGAGTCGAGAGAGTGTGTCAGTGTGTTTGTGCCTCTGTTCTGGTCTCTTTCTCCTTATAAAGCTACTGGGAGTCCGCCATAGAAGATCCACCATAATCCCCTACCAAAGCCTCCACCACTTCATCCCACAGTTGGATTAGGTTTCCTACCCATAGAGAAGTCACAATGACTTTCCAAATTTTAACATATGAATTTGGACGGGACACATTCAAACCACCACATCCCTCCAACACTGAATCAGAACTTCTGTGGTGTTTCTGGGATCTACATCCACATGAGCCCCTGAGGCTAATCTTATTCAGGGGAGCTATCTGCAGACACTGAGGAAGACTGGGAACAGAGAGTGATAAAAACCATGAATGAGGGCCAGTGGGTGCTGTGGTGGTTAAGGTGCTGGACTCCCATATGACTGACCATGGTTTGAATCCCAGACCTGGCAGCTTGCTTTTTCACTTTTACTGTCTCTTGCCTTCTGGTGAGCAAATGTGTCCTGTAGCAAAATTAAAAAATAATAATGATAATGATAAACAAGCAAGCAAACAAAAACCCATAACTGAGCTCCATATACCTGTATTCACATTAAAATCTTAAATCTCTCTCAGGACCAACAGGTGGTGTAATGGTTATGTCACTGGACTTCCACATAGTCAAACATGATTCAGTTTCCGAATCTGGTGGCTTAAAACTCATGCCAGGCACATTTGCATGTGTACCCAAGATCCCAAGAGGAAAATGGAGGAAAAGGGACTGCATCATGGCCATCCCCTACTGGGAGGTGATTTCTCACTTTCTGTCTCTCTGATGAGTGCATGCACTCTATAGCAAAAGTCTCTCTCTCTTA
>NW_006201378.1:2343389-2344771 GCF_000334495.1 Tupaia belangeri chinensis
AGGATATGGAGTGACTGACTATAAAACAGCAGGCAGCAGGTTTCAGACCTTAGTGAGCAGCAGTGGCTGTGTGATGTGGCATAAATGAAAATGCCATGCTATTCTCCTCCACAACAGAAATTCCTGAGTCTGGGTAATTTAGAAGTACAAGAGACTTATGTAGCTCATGGTTTTGGAGGTCCAAGGTCACAGGCCACATTCGGTGAAAGTCTTTCTGTTCGTGGGGACTTGCTCTTGCAAGAGTCGAGAGAGTGTGTCAGTGTGTTTGTGCCTCTGTTCTGGTCTCTTTCTCCTTATAAAGCTACTGGGAGTCCGCCATAGAAGATCCACCATAATCCCCTACCAAAGCCTCCACCACTTCATCCCACAGTTGGATTAGGTTTCCTACCCATAGAGAAGTCACAATGACTTTCCAAATTTTAACATATGAATTTGGACGGGACACATTCAAACCACCACATCCCTCCAACACTGAATCAGAACTTCTGTGGTGTTTCTGTGATCTACATCCACATGAGCCCCGGAGGCTAGCTATCTGCAGACACTGAGGAAGACTGGGAACAGAGAGTGATAAAAACCATGAATGAGGGCCAGTGGGTGCTGTGGTGGTTAAGGTGCTGGACTCCCATATGACTGACCATGGTTTGAATCCCAGACCTGGCAGCTTGCTTTTTCACTTTTACTGTCTCTTGCCTTCTGGTGAGCAAATGTGTCCTGTAGCAAAATTAAAAAATAATAATGATAATGATAAACAAGCAAGCAAACAAAAACCCATAACTGAGCTCCATATACCTGTATTCACATTAAAATCTTAAATCTCTCTCAGGACCAACAGGTGGTGTAATGGTTATGTCACTGGACTTCCACATAGTCAAACATGATTCAGTTTCCGAATCTGGTGGCTTAAAACTCATGCCAGGCACATTTGCATGTGTACCCAAGATCCCAAGAGGAAAATGGAGGAAAAGGGACTGCATCATGGCCATCCCCTACTGGGAGGTGATTTCTCACTTTCTGTCTCTCTGATGAGTGCATGCACTCTATAGCAAAAGTCTCTCTCTCTTAAAAAAAAGAAAAAAAAATTCTCCACTGGTCAAATTCAAAATTATACATTAAACCACCACTCTGTCACCTCTGTTTTTGCTGTTGAGATTTATTATTCATTAAAGTAGGTTTTTTTCCCAAAAGATTTACATTTGTCTACATTAATGAGGTAGTCTAAAATGTTCACCTTTTTTTTTCTTTTTTGTCTTTTGGCATTCATTCCTTACCATAACATTTATCTGCTGTGCTATCAATGCAGTCATAGTGATGCAAACAATGCAGTAGAAAGGATCAGCTCCCTCTCCCCAGGGCAGAAGGAAAGAAGGGCAGGAGAGCAG
>NW_006201378.1:2344788-2372051 GCF_000334495.1 Tupaia belangeri chinensis
CATGTCTCACCTGTGTTTCCAAACTTCTCCATTCACTTTCTCTTACAGAATTTGAAATTTTCTTGATTGTCTATGGTAGGGCTATGTGTATAGAGTCTACCTCATATTAACTAGATTACTCTTTTAAAATAAGTTCTCTACTTTTAAAAATCTTAATACGATATAGAGCAGTCATCTGATATGATCAAAAAAAGAAATATTCCTCAAATGGGGTCTTACCATATGAATAAAGCAAAGAGTTTAAATCAAGGAATCAAAAAATTCAGAATTCAAAATCTTGAGTCCATAATACAAAAAGGAAGAGGTAACATAAAGGAAATTTCTTCTTGATGGTGGGAGGCTGGCAAAGCACAGTGATATGTTAGGGCATGTCAGTCAGTGAAGGATCACGTGTATTAGGGTGGTCCTTCAAAGGACGTAGACCTTCCGTGTGAACCTCACAGCCTAGGGGTGTGGCAGGCTTCCTCATCTGGGTTTGTGTAAGTACACGCTATGAAAACTGCCAATGTATTTCTCAGAATGTATCCATCAGTATGCGATGCATGACTGTAATCTAAAATAAGCTGTCCCATGTAAAAATCACCAGTTTCCATGAGCAGTGCAATAATTCAGACAGGCGAGGACCTATATGAAGATGGTTGAGCAACAGGATATTTACAGAGTTGCATTATCATCCCACAAATCATTTACAAATTGAAAAGGTGAAAATAGGGGCTGGCAGGTGGTGTGGTGGTTAAGACTGCTAGACTCTTACATAGCCGACCACAGTTCGAGTGCTGGACTTGGAGGCTTGCTTTCTCACTTTCTCTCTCTCTCTCTCTTTCTCTCTCTCTCATTCACTCACTCTGTCCCTCTCTGGTCAAATTAAAATTAATTAATTAATTAATTAATTAAATAAAATAAAGTTCAATAAAATAATTCTTTAAATAAAGGTATTACTTTTATGTAGAAAGAGATCCTTTTTCTTAGGCAATTCATGCAGAATAGAGTTTACACACATACATATACATATAATTTTCTTTCAAATATTCAGCCAAAGTACGTGTCTGTGTCCACTGTGTACATGTGTGAGAGAGACAGAGAACGAGAACACGCAAACATAGCAGTATCTTGAACTTGGGTGATGGGCACACAGGTGCTCCTTTTGTTTGAAGGCGCTCTGAGACCAAAAAACAAAGCAGGTAATTAAACTGAGGATTTAACAAAAGCGTAATATTGGAGGATAACTTACAAATGGGATGGGGCAGACAAGTGATTCTCACAGTCACAACTTCAGATTCTCCCCCCTCCCACAATAAACTGGACCTTTTTTTTTTAGGTTTTTGCCATTCGGTGCATGCACTCACCAGAAAGAGACAGAGCGATAGTGAGAGTGAAAATGAGAATTCAACTCTGCAGCCATGCTGCAATTCCTTCTCCTCCATTCTCCCCCTGAGATTCTAGGCATGCACAGGAGGCAGACATGATTTCAAGTGGCCAGGTCTGAGATTCGAACCGTGTTGGCCATGTGGGGTTCAGTGCCCCAGCATAGCTGTTATCTTAGTGAAATGGCCAGAGTGACCAGCTAAAACTTTATAGAGGGTTTTACCGTAAGCAGAAATTTCTGTCAGCACTAGTAAGGTTAACTCTAGGGTGGAGAAAAGGGGTCCAAGGATGGCATTAGTTCTCACAGAATGGAGCCAGTCTGCTGTATTTGCACACTTCCTTCAACTCTGCTAAATGATTTTATATTTCAAAATAAAATTCCAGGTTAAAATTTCCAGAGAGGGGAGATTTCTTAGCTATAATCCTTCCGTCTCCCTCTATCTGTTCACTGTCATGCAGACTTTCTGGAGGCTTGGCTTGGAGACACTGTATTCTCTCTTTCCATGGATCTTCTGCCTTTACTTCCATCCCCACCAATCTTCAGTTATGAGGAACATAACCTTAAACATTTTCCTCCAAATACCTCCGAACACCTTAGGCTCCTTATCCCCCATTTCTACTCTGGGCAGAGTCTGGACCCTAGATGAGTGGAGTCCTTTGTGGAAGATCACATCCTGTGTCGGGGACCTCTGTAGAGCTTTCCATGGCATCCTCCAAGGTGACCCTGGATCTGTGCTTGATCTAAAGATCTTCACATCCTCTAGTTCATCTTACATTTCCCACAGCAGCTACTACAGACCTTGGCAGGTGAACCAGCCTAATCAATTCCCAAAATACTTTCTCTAGGAAGCCACTTCTAAGTTCACATGCATTGGTTGGACAGCCCTCTTTGGTATATTCCAAGTGCTGTGAACTTCTTTGTAACGACCTATTTACTTAGCACGCCCCATCATTGATTCCACAAAGGCAGAGAATATGTCCACTTTTTTGCCATGTCGGGTGCCTAGAGGATTATCAATAAATTAATGTTTAATGGATGAGAGGACCTGGCCTACCTACTGCCGAAGTCTGACTCTTCTTTACAGCATGCTTGACAGGCCATGTCTCTTCTCTGAACAGTTCCAGCAACAAAAAAATTCACTAGAGGTAGAGAAGCTCATCTATTTTCAAGTAGTTCATTTCCATATCATCCCAAAGCTGCTTACTCAAACCTTTCAATCACTCGACTTTTAGGACAACACAGCATACATTTCATCCCTTAGCATTTCTGATATTCGAAAACCATCTCAGCTCCTCTACCCTTTTCCGTGGTGACAGTGAGACACAGCCCCTGACAATCCCAGTTAGTACGAGCTTTCCCGACTTCCCTGAATAACTAATAGTAGACAGCACTTGCTGTCTACTATTCCATGTGCCAGGTGGAGAAGACACACCGCCCATTGCTGACTATTGAAGGTGGCAGTGAGCTGACGTCTCAAGATTTACCTAACTCTGTGCTATGTATTTCAAATACAGACTCCATTTTGTTTTTTCTTTTTTTTCTCCAAAGAGAGGTTTTTCCATACAGATGTATGTTAACTCTACAAAAACTGAAGTGAGGTTTCTCTGGCATTATTTGTTCTTAGTGAACCCATGTTCAGTCATGGATATTTTTGCTTTCTTTCTAAATATTTGCAAATTGAGTTTTTAAGTCAAGATGTGTAACTTTGTCTACAGTAGATCTACACTCCACCAGTACCTAGCTGATTGCTGTAATTTACTTCTTTTCTATTTTGAAAAGCAGAATCGTTTGTTTGTTTATTTTTTGTTTTGTCTTGTTTTGCCCCTGGTCTTCTGGCGTCTTTTCCATACCTTTTCAAAATCTACTGGCCAGATGTCGGTATCTTATCTACATATTCTTTCAGTTCCCTAGGAAGGAAACCATCTAAAACAGGAGATCTAGAATAATTTAGTATGAGGTTGTTCTCAGATAAACTACATACTTAGCTCACATTTCATTCTCTCCTACAAATACATGTTCTACCCTTTATGTCAGAAGGTCATTTTTTCAGTGCAGAGAAAATGGATTCAAAAAGGTTTCAGATAGATGTGCTTTCTCATCATTCTTGTCATGTCAATAGCGGCAGACTCACTCTACTCCTCTTGTCTTCTCGTTTTAAAGATGTCACTAAACCCAGTAGAGGGTCCTCGTGTGAGTCTTATCTTTGTGCATCACCAAGATTTAGGCCTCCCTAATCTCTGTCTTAGGGATGTGGAGTGACTTTGCCAAAAGTCCATTTCTGCACCTCCTTAAGTCTCAGGCACAGAATCCTCTGAGACAAGTGAACAAAGGCCAGTCTTAAGCATAGGTTTCACTCACAGAGATTTGTGTCGGGTGGGGATAGGAGGTGAGATCAAGGGATGTGCAGAAATCTGTGATTGTTGCTACTCAAGAACTCTGACTTTGAATTATAGGAAAGGAATGTTCATGAGAAACAAGAAGAGCCATGTTCACGTACCACCTTTGCTGAGAGTCTGTGACATGAAATGCACAGAAAGGAAATCTTTCACCTGCCAGTGAGCCCAGTAAGGCTTTGGTATACCAGACTACAGAGAGTAGAACACTTTATGGGTTCCTTAAGGCCTCCTCCCTGGGGTAGGGGTCATTCATGCCTGCCCAATGACAGAGAACTCTATCAGGTACAGGGCTTCAGTAGCAGCAGGCATTGATGTCAGTAGCTTTGGGATGACAGAAATTTGACTGGTGCATCCAACCCAGAATAAGTCTATTTCCTATAGTTATGTCCTTTTCTCCTAGTGGCTATGTAAATTAGGGAACTCCAGCAATACGCAGTGATACCATCTGTAAAATGGGGTAATAATTCAACGTACATTGTAGGGGTGTGGGTGCTGTTAAGATTACATGGAATAAGGGACCAGCAATTAACATAATGGCTATGTCGCTGGACTCCCATTTAGCCAATTGAGGTTCGAGTCCCAGACCTGGCAGCTTAAACTCACACCGGGCACAAGTGTGCGTGTGCCCAAGATCCCGAGAGGAGAATGGAGGAGAAGGGATTGTGGCGTGGCCATCCCCCCTGGGGGGTGATTTCTTGCTTTCTGTCTCTCTGTCTCTCTGGCAAGAGCATGCACCCTATAGCAAAAACCTCTCAAAAATCAAACAAACAAACAAATGAAAGATTACATGGACTAATAAATACATTACCCTCTGTGCCCGGCACAAATGTGATGTTCAGTAAATATTGGCTATTGTGACTTCCAATATAGTTTTTTTTTTTTTTTTTTTTTTTTTTTAAAATAAGGGGGGGTGGGGGGGGAACAGTTTTTAACTATAGGGCGCGTGAGAGAGAGACAGAGAGATAGAAAGTGAGAATCACTCCCCCAGGGGAGACAGCCGTGCCGCAATCCCTTCTCGTCCATTCTCCTCTCGGGATCTTGGGCATGCACACACACGTGCCCAGCATGAGTTTAAGACACCTGGTCTGAAACTAGAACTGTGGTCTACTACATGGGAGTCCAGGGACATAGCCATTATGCCAACTGCTGGTCCCTATAACTGCCAATATTTTTACCACCACTTTTATTTCATTCTAAATTATATAAATTATCATTTACTAAACACATACACACACATACATATAGAATGTGAGCAAAGTTACATATCTTGACTTAAAACTCAGGTTGTAAATATTAATGATCCTCATTCATCTCTACTCTTATCTTCTGAAACTGCCGACCTCCTCAATACACAAGAGAAGAATTTTCCTAATATTCTTAACTTTAATAAAATAAAGTCCCCTCCTCAATGGGATAGTTGATATTACAGTAAGGTTGAGCATATAGCATAAAACGGACTCTCTATTTCCAAGCTTTGTTGACCTATGTATTAATATTTTAATTACTAATGCTGCGTGGCTTGTTCAGGTGTTTTTATCCTGGGAGCCTTGGAATTTGATGTTGATTGATGAGTTGCAGTCAAAACTTTATTCAAAACACAGCTGGAAAATTTTTAGGTATGCATGAGATATGCGAACACTTTTTAGTTCAAAAAGCTCTGCATACAAAAATCAAAGAAGAACAAATGGCAGGCTGTGTTCCCAGATTATAACAGCTCTAATACACATGACATAAAAGGGCTCAGATGTTACAGCAATATTTCAGAAGAAAAATGAACGAGGTTTCCTGTTTATGAACCACAAAATTCAAAGGTCTGAAACACATACTTTGAATATGTGATTTTATCATGTCTACTTGTCAATTTATGAAGCGACTTAAATTTTCTTTAGTGAATTATTCTGAGTTGAAAAGTTCATAACACAATTCACATCTTTCTCGGGGGATTAGAACCCTCCTTGAGAGATTGTAAGGATCCTTCTGTTGAAGAAACTTACAGTCAGTGTAGCTTTAGGACAGACATTCAAATGGTTAAAATGCAAGGGGAAAAATAAAAGGCAACAACCACCACAACAAGACATGCAAAGCCGAGGCAGACCAGGCTATGAAGAGACTAAACAGGTTTGAGTCAAGTGAGAAGTTCTATGGAGATGATACCTGAAGATCTAAACCTAGATGATGATAGGATTTTCATCAAAGCATACGTGGGGCCAGCAAAGTGCAGATTAACAAAGAACCAACACAGCTGGGTGAGGATATATTTGGGAAATAGCAAGTGGTTTGATTTGGTTGAACGAAGGGCACTTTGTCAGGAGGGAATGTGGCTGGAATGACAAATTGGGTCCAGACAGTGTGACTTTGACTCCCGAGCTAAGGAATCTATGCTTAGTGAAGAATATAGTAGATTTTACATGCAGTAATGTACCACTTTACAAAGGATATGTGATCCGAGGAATGTGTCGTTAGGCACTTCCATCGTTGTGTATGCATCACAGAGTAGATTTACACAAACCAGATGGTATGGCCTGCTCACACACTGTGACAGTTGTCAGCCTCAAAGTGAAGTCCCTTGTGTTAACATCCTAACAAATAAATAAATGGAACCAGGAAGGCCATGAAGGAGGCTGTTCTCATGCACATGTGTCAGACAACAAGAATAGTCACAAAGACTCTGCCACAACCACAACCTTGCACAAAGGCCACTGCACTCTTAAACGGAAGGTACTTCTGGGCTGATATCTCCCTAGAAACTGCCTGTCCAGCCCGGGGCTGAGGCCACTTTTGTTATTGATCCTGGTAACCAAAGATAACTATCTCCAAACAATTTATGTAATAGCTCCTCATTTTTCTTTTAAAAACCACTGTCTTCACTTTCTTCCCAGAATACACCCGTGGTTTACTATGGCAAGTGTAGTCTGCATTATAATGCACATTTCGCCCACATGCCATTTTCCTTTTAGAGCCACTTTTTTTGTTATTTGGAGGTTGACAACACCTAGGTTATATGGTATAATCTTATGGGACCACCATTGTATATGGAGTCCATCACTGACTACACATACTGTTATGTGGGGCAAAATATTACGTCCATATAATAAAATATAATATTATGGCTAGGATACCATATGGAAAACTTAAACATTTTTTTAAAAAGGGTTGCTTGAAGACAAGTGCACTCACTAGAGAGAGACAGAGATAGAGGGAAAGCGACAAAACATCACGACATGGTCATGCTGCAATCCATCTCCTCGATTTCTCTCTCCTTTGGGGATTTTGGGCATGTATGTGCCCAGCATGTTTTCAAGTCACTGGGTCCAGGACTCAAATAGCACAGTTGACCATGTGGGATCCAGTCACCTTAACCACCAGGCCAAGGGCTGGCCCAACTAAAATAGTTTTGAGTAGGATACTTACAGAAAGGCATAAGTCAGGACATTTTTACAGGAGGTAAATAGGGATGGGAAGAATTCAAAATGGTGAGATAAATTGAGACACTAGCATTATTGGGCAGAGGAACAATAACTAAAACAAGGCTGTAGAAATATATTGCATCCATGTCTACTTATTTAACACTGTTGTGAAGTTTGGAAATAGTAAGAAATAATAAATATTTGGTCTATCCTCAAGGCTGCCCAAAGCTCCTAAAAGCTCTTTAATGCCCTAAGTGATAAGAACCCTGAAGGTGAGTCTTTTATTATTCTTAACAAGCTATTCATTCCTGTTTATGTTAATGAAGTGAGTATGGGGGGGAGGGCAGCGGCTAGTGATTATAGGGTTGTAACTTTACCTTGGCCTCAGGGGAAAGGAAAGGAGTTGAAAATTGAGTTGATCTTCAAGGGCCAATGATGCTTATGTAATGAAATCTCCATAAAACAACCTAAACAATGGGGTTGGGAGAGTTGAACACACAGAGGGCGGAGGACCTAGAGGGGGCATGAAAGCTGCATGCACCAGCCACCCAAATATCTGTCTTGTCTCTCTTCCACCTGACCGGTCCAGAGTTGATTCCTTTATAATTTGTGATCAGGGACTAGCAGTTAGCGTAATGGCTATGTCGCTGGACTCCCACTTAGTCGACCGCAGTTCGAGTCCCAGACCTGGCGGCTTAAACTCACGCCGGGTGCGTGTGAGTGCGTGCCCAGGATCCAGGATCCTGAGAGGAGAATGGAGAAGGGATTGAGGCGTGGCCATCCCCCGTGGGGGGTGATTTCTCGCTTTCTATCTCTCTGTCTCTCTCTGTCTTTCTGGCGAGTGCACGCGCCCTATAGCAAAAACCTCTCCAAAAAAGAGAAAAAAAAATTGTGAGCAGACATCAGTAAAATATTTCCTTGACTTCTGTGAGCAGTTCTAGCAAATTAGCAAACTTAAGTATAGGCTTGTGAGATTCTCCCAATATACAGTGGGTAGAATTCCGAGGGAAGTCCTGATCTGGTGACTGGTGCCAAGTCGGGCACTGTTGGGGAACAGGATCCTTTCACTGTGGAGTCGGATACTATCTCCAGGTAGTTTCAGAATTAAATTGAATTACGAGACACCCAGTTGATGTCCTAGTAGTTGGAAAATTGTGTAAGGGGCGAAACTCCCCACATTTGGTGGCCAGGACTATATGTATGAGTAAAGAGAAAAAGCAGAATATTTCTCCTTTTTTTGATGTAGAGAAGGAAATACTTTCCCCCCTTTTTATTTGGTAGCAAAAATGGAATATTGTTTTAGTGTCTAGAAAAACAGTGAAAATTAGGTTAATTTTCCATTTCAACTGTGTAAATAGACAACTTATTTTTGGGAATATGGAGAGAAAGCAATCAACAATGACTCTGATTTTAGGCTGAGTGACCAGAGAAGTAATTATTTTTCACAAAACATGCTGGAACTAAAGCTATTTGTTAGTTGCTTTGTTTTAATAGAGGATATACTTAATATCACATAAAATTAAGCTGTACACTTTTTTATTTTTACTTTCCAGAGGGTGTGTGTACTTGCCAAAGAGACAGGAGAAGATACACAGAAAAAGAGAGTGAGGGGACGCATTCCCCAGTGAGGCATGGTCATACCACAATACTTTTCCCTCCATTTATCCATCCTATTAGGATTTGGAGCATACATGGACATGCACCCAGCATGTTTTTCAAGCTACCAGGGCTGGGATTCAAACTGTGGTCAGCTATGTGGGATCTAGCTTCCAACATGCAGCATGTAACCACTGCTCTCCGGGGTTGGCCTGAGACTGTACAGGTTTTAAAGACCACATAATTTAGTAAATGATTTAGTTATAACTACAGAATATTCATTTCTTAAATATTCAATGATGGAAACTATTACAAAATAATTATCTTTGGTTAAGGTCAAGGTCTTTGAAAATGAATTTCACAACACTGTGTGGCTAGAGATACTTTATTCGGTTGTGAAGCAGAGGTTAGATTCTTTTATTAATGAGATCATGATATTTCTGAGGGCATCCGATTCTTTGCTTTACATGTGTAGGACTTCACTAAAGACTCCTTTCCCCACGCCTGTGCTGAGTTCAGATAGATAATGCTTTTCTTTACAGTAAGTGAATGTGAGTGGTAGATGTTTTGAACACATCTAATATTTCATCAGAGCAAAAGGCTCCTGGTCTGATAGCTTATGTGTGGCAAATGTCTGAATTCCTGCCAGTAGAAATAAGGAAGTAATTGAATTCTTCAAAACATTAGCTACATTTGTACAGACATTGATCAATGCTCTGAAATCCTTCCAGGACCCTCAGGGGTCTGGTCAAAGACCTCCCTGTGCTTCTCTACATAGACTGTTGCCAAATGAAAGCAGAGGGTGGGTGCCCCACTGTTCTAGCAGAAGGGAAGGACTGAGCCAGCATTCCCAGCCTTGACGTAGATCTGCTCTGCACTTTTCTCCCTCCTCTCTTCCTATCACTATCCTGGCTTTTTTCTCCCCTTCCTTCCTTCGGGCTTCTGATTTTCCTACCTATTCCCACATGCAGTCTATATACTACACGGCCCTGAAAATGGGCCATATATTAGCTTAGCTAAATCCACTTTTATGATGTGAAAGCTTCAGAACAGAAGGACGAAAAGACGGCAAGTCAGGAAAGCAAGTTTTGCTTCAACTCTGTGAGCCTTCGCTATCACTCTAAGGCTATTCGTATTTATCAGCATAGAGGCATCGGTAACAATGGTAACAATGGTAACAATGCTTGCTTCTAGAGTTTATGTAAAATTTTAACTTATTCAGATAGCATTTATATTGCATTTGTGTTTTGCAGATGCTAAATGAATGCTGGTCTTTCCCTTGCTCCTTCTGGTATTCTTCAGCTGAGCTCACAGGGGTGGGGGAGTGGGACTGCTGCGTAAATGACATTGAGCATGGGGCTCCACTCCCGTGGGCTGCTCACTATCTCAGACTCTGGAATCCCACAGCATCAGTGACCTGGGGCTTTCTAAGCAAGTAAACCTATCACTGGGAACAAAAGCACATTCTTTATAACCTCAATAAGCATTCACACTAACAGGTTTTATGCCGAGAATGGATTTATGTTCATACTTTGGAACAAATGCCTGAAGAGACACAAGACCTCCAAAAGGGAGGCAGATGCAAGGAATTCAGGGAAGTAAATTCAACTGCCAGAAATGTTCCTCTTACAAAAGCATCCAACCTAGAGGCTGCCAAGCTTTTGATCCTTTTTTTACTTATTAAGCTGCCTGATAGATGCTTGGAATTACTTGCAGTACTGTTTGTTTTCATGTTGACATTTCATAGAAGATGCTAGGTGTGGATACAGAACGGCTCCTGAGTCTTCCGTTTACCAACAGTTGACCTTGAGTAGCTCGTTCTACATGTGCAAGACACTCTCCAGCACTCCCAGGAAGTATTATCTGGTTCAAAAGGATGTGAATAGTGCCACTTTGAGAAACCTTCAAGGAGGCCACTCAGCATTCAGCAAGCATTTAATAAATAATTTTGAATGACAATGAAACTATGAAATTATGATCTTCCCAAATGCTTCCTGAAGCATTTATTCCACATTTATAGTGAAAACTGGTCTGTCTTCATTTTAGGTGAATAGTTGTAGAAAAAAGAACCACATTTAATAGATACATGATATATTCTCTCTCTTTTTCTATCTCTCTCTCTCTCTTACTCTCTCTCTCTCACACACACACACACTGGCAAAGGTATATCATAGATGCCCAGTATCACCAAACAAACCACAAATATTCACAAGAAAGAGCACAGAACACAAGGCTCGCTGCTGTACAATTATCTAGCTCAAGTCCAGTGAGTTTGCTAAAATGGAGAAGTGCTGACCAAGTACTTGTCGAGTCTCCAGAGATGCAGGGAAAACTTAACAGTTCATTAGCAGGCCTGCGTGACTCCTAATTGGTTTCTACACCATGTAAGGTCACAATTAAAATTCAAAGTTAATATGAAAATAACCAGCCTATTTTAGGCAATTTCGGACAAGGTTTATTTGCTTTCACTCAATTGCATCCACGCACATGGCCATAAAGCACAGCAGGATAATGACACTTAAAAGGACTGTACAATGTTAGAGTCAGCAGATTGAGTTTGGATTCCCATTATAAAATGAGGCTGACTTGAGCCAAGGGTTTTCCTGAGTGCCATGAGCTTAGAGGAAGACAGTGGAATCTTCTTCCTAACAAAACAGATAATGAATGGGCAACCACTTCTAGTTTGTATCCCAGAGCTAGACAAATGAAAGAGTGATTAATCTTGTTCATGTCAAGGTTGGCCCATCAATAATCCAGCTATTGGCGTTTCAATGGCATGGCATCCAAGACTAGAAGTTAGGAGTTTTTCATACTCCCTTCCTAGCCTCTGGCTTTCAGTATTCCTCCTCTGAAAAATCTGAGACTTAGATAAGTTGATTCACATAGTTCTTCATGCTCTCAATCCTTTTTCCCAGGTTATCTGTATTGTAACAACTTGCAGCCATTTTTCCTACAAAGAGTGACTCCAGGGTCCCTTGTGGGTGTTCCATTGCAGACGCACAATCATGAGGAAGGGAAGGGACTGATACAGGTCTTGATACCATAGCAGTGCAGCTACTCCATCAGTTTCAAGAAAATACTACTGCCAAGGGTTGCTTGGCTTGAGAACGGGTATTTTTGCATTTAGATCTAGGAAATAGCAAGTCCTTGCACGGAAGTTAGCTCCTTGAGTCTAATCAAAAATAGAAAACATTTCACCAGGACCCACCCCTCCACCCCCTGCCAAAAACAATCCTTGCATTAATTCATAAATCTTTCAGTTTCTAGTAGTCGTTCACACAACTCTTTCCTGGACGTTTGGACATGATTTGTCTGCAATGTATTCAGTGAAAACTGTGTGCTGGTCATGTTCTGAACACTTAAAATACCAAAATGACTCAGATTATGCAGAGTCAAAATGATAGCTATGCTCATTTTCTTTTTCCTTATTGTCCTTTGTTTTCTTGACATTGCTAGTTACTCCTTCATGACATTATCTATTTGGATACCCATCTTTGTGTATCTAGATGAGACACATACCGTTGTACATGCTAAAACTGACGTGCAGGTTGACCCTCTCAACACTGGATACACAGTGCTTCTAATTCATTCTGCTGCCCATGCCATGTCTGAAACACTTTGTTCAGGCCACGCACCTCTCTCACAAAACTTTGCCTAACTTCGAATTCAGAATATTTAGCTTTGGATTCAAAGTCCTGGACAATTTCAACCCCATGGAAATTTCTGAATTAATCTAGTTGCCCCAACACGAACTTTCTAATTTAACCAACTAGATTTCACATTATTCTCAGATTTTTCTGCCTCTGAACTTCTCCTTTTCTTGGAATATCTTTGCCCTAACTAGGTTCGACCCAACTCTTTTTTTTTTTAATCTTAATAGTTTGTTTATTGAGTTTTGAGAGTCATTTATATGTGGTTTATAATTCTTTTCTGGTATTTACAGATATTTGTTTTCAATTCATGCCTCATACATAAATTATTTTAATAGGATGTTTCAAAAACCAGAAATTTTGAAATTCAAATTTTTTACTTATGATTTACATTAATTCATTAACCATCTCTACTGCACTCAGTACACTCCTGATGGCATGTATACAGTATATGAAAATAAAATCAATTTATAACTTTTTCTATGAATTATGCTTCTGTCTAGTATTTAAAAATTTTTAGTGTAGTAGTTAAGATTTCTTTTTTACTTTCTTCTAGAATTTTTTAAATTTTTTATTTAATTATTAATTATTTAATTTATTATTATAATTATTATTATTATTTAATTTGACCAGAGAGAGAGAGGGAAAATGAGAAAGCAAGCCACCAGGTCCAGGACTCAAACCATGGTTGGCCATGTGGAATCCAGAACCTTAATCACCATGCTACCTGCTGGCCCCTCTTCTAAAATTTTTATAGCTTTAGCATTTACTTTAGTCATATGGTCTTCAGTTAATATTTGTTTATGATGTGAAGTATGGGAGGTATAAAGAAACCCAACTCAGGGAACCAGCAGTTAGCATAATGGCTATGTCGCTGGACTCCCACGTAATCGACCGCGGTTCGTATCCCAGACCCGGTGGCTTAAAACTCACGCCGGGCACGTGTGCATGCATGCCCAAGATCCCGAGAGGAGAATGGAGGAGGAGGGATTGTGGCGTGACCATCCCCCCTGGGGCGTGATTTCTCACTTTCTGTCTCTATGTTTCTCTCTGTCTGTCTGGTGAGCGCACGCGCGCTATAGTGGGAAAACCTCTCAAATAAATAAATAAATAAATAAATAAATAAATCCAACTCACTTTGGAAGTCTAGTTTGTTTATGTAAGGCACCTGCTCCAAATAATCCCACTTTGGGGCAACTGGTCCTCTTTGGACTTTTACGAAACATGTTCTTTAAGCCCATTATCCTTGAATCCTTCCATTTGCAGCACCACCTTGCTCCTTTTATGCTAAGTCTATTGCTTCCTGTCTAAGTCACTTTATAAAGGTGGTGATGTCCTTATATTTCTTTATATTTCTCACATGTGGCACGATATGTTTGCACTTATCAATTCAATCTATTGGCTAATAGATTTGAATAATGGTTTTATAAAAGAGGTTTGAAGTTAAATCTACCTGTAGGCTTCTAAAATAGAGCTCTCCACCAAATGAAAACATCCCTGATCACCACATTCATCAAACAGGAAACTCAGATGCAGGCATAGCAATTGAAAGAAAGTGAAAGGTGAGCAAAACTGCAATTAAAGGGCTGAAATCAAATCTTTGTGCAGGCCCGGGGCATAGCACGAGTCCAGACACCCCCATGTAAGCAGAAGCACACAGCTTGGACAAACAATAATTTTCTAATTGCAGTGTAGGACATAGAGGTCTCAAAATGAGCAGGAAGGTTGAGAGGCAGGCCTGGAACTAACCCCAGCACTCAGAGTTCATGGCCTCATGGCCATCTGTTTCATTTTGAGACTCTGAAAAAATACACTCATTTTCTCCAGCAAAGAGGACAAGAGAAAAAATATTAATAAATGCATTTAAAAAAGATCAGGCACAAGAGTTTCATGAAGAAATAAATGCACTATACTGATACTGTGCACTATAGGTGACAGAAACGTTTTCTACCTCTGCTGTAGAAGCCTGATTAAAATGCTTCCATTTGGTTTTCACCAACATCATTACTTATGGCAGAGATGTTTGCAGATTAAATTGGTTTACATCTTATAGCCCATGTCCTAGTCAACTTACTTATTGATTTTGGAGTAGGTTTTCCTGTCAGCCAAATACTCCACAGGGCACTATGAGCTCCATCAATGGATGGAGGTATCTGCCTGTTAATTCTTCTCTTGAAACATTTTTGGGCAAATATCCATCTGGACAGGCTCTGTGGATACAGGCTAGAACTCGAGGGCCTGTTTTAATGTATTAGGAAGAGTTGTTCACATATTCTTCCCATGGGTGTTTCAGTGCCTGATTCCACGTGGTCTCTTGGTCCTATCTGTGTAGTGAGTGGATAACTCTTCTTTTAGAAATTGTGATTAGCCTCCTGATTTTCATAAAGAGATGCTGCTCTATCAGTGGATCTGCTTTTCATATTCTATAGGAATAATCATTCTGGACCTTTGTCTGAGTTGTAATTAGAGACTGTCTTGAGGCTCAACCATCACCTAAAGGTTTAAACACTGCACTACTGCCCATGAAGAATGTTTTGATGGACGAGCAGTTTTTCTCCTTCTGTTGCACCCATCCTGCAAAATATTAGGTCTAGAAGCCTCTAAGCACTATATTTTTTTTAATCTAGGCTACTGAACCCTGCTGAATAAAAATCAATGAACCATGAAGATTGGTGCTGTTAAAAATCTATTGTTTCTACCCAACTGTCTTCTCAATACTGTTTTCCAAACTGTGTGTCCCTACTAAGCACCTTTCTTGTGGTCCCTAGTTTTTATTGCAAATGTTTACCTCTTACTTTGATCTCTTCACATTCTGTAGATCCTTCTAATTTCCCTGAGACTTTGCAGTCATTCTCCCCCACTGATGATCTATTTATTGATGTCCAATCTCCTTCCCATCATCCTTTCCCTTGGGTTCCCTATCCTCCCATGTCTTTCCTTTCTTCTTGGCTTTTGTAATAAAAATGTTCAAGTGCTTTTCATCATGAAGAAACATCTTCTTTAACATACCCACACCTTGTGTTACAAGGAGGATTCTCTTCCTCTGCCGCTGTCTCTCTAGGGCTCCTGAGCTACAGAAATCACCATTTCCCTGGGGGTGGAGAAGGTGGACTGCCTTGCCATAATCTCTTCTCCATTCACCTAGGATTTTGGGAAGGCATGTACATTAACCAACGTCACCAAAGGTATGGGAGTCCAGCACCTTAACCACCACGCTCCCTGTTGGCCCCACACATTTACATTAAAAAATCATCAATGATTTTAACTCTCTCAGGCTCTAGATCTCACATGTGAAATCGCTTACAGAAAATCTTGGCTTTGATGTGTCACTGGGTAAGCGTGATTGTACCACTGAGATTCAGTATTTCTTCAACTGACATCACGCACTTCCCAGATTTTCTTCTCTTCCAGGTTCTTATCTCTGATTCCTAACACAGCAAAAGTTTAGACCCTCTATCCAGTGGCCCAAAGCAAACCTGGGCATCATTCCTAACCTCACCTTCTCTTTTCATTCTTCATGACTGTCAATCATCTCTCACGCACTCACTAAGTCAAGTCAAAACCTACGGCCAAACTTAGTTCTTCATTTTTCCTCACTTCCAGGTCGACCAGACTTCTGATCTTTTCTGTGTGTGGTAAAGGATTTATAACATAAAATTAACTGTCTTCACCATTTTGTGTGCAGCATATTGGCATTTACTGTAGGTGTGTATTACACAGTGTGTAAGCACATTCACACTGCTGTGTAGCCATTACCCTCATCCATCTCCACACTACTTTTTCTTCAAAGATTTATTTAATTTTATTTATTATTAATTTATAAATTTGCTATAGGGCATGCATTGCTTGAGAGAGAGAGAGAGAGAGAGAGAGAGAGAGAGAGAGAGAGAGAGAGAGAGGGGAAAACAAGCCGCCAAGTCCGGGACTTGAACCACAGTCAGCCATGTGGGAGTCCAGTACCTTTAACCACCAGGCCACCTGCGGGCCCCTCTTCACTATGCTTTTATCATCCCAACCTGAAACTCTGTACCCATGTTCACACTGGAATCCTTTTCCCTCCATTTCTTCATCCTATCAGGATGGCATGCATGCACAGGTGCCCAGCATGTTTTTCAAGTTGCCGGGGCTGGAATGTGAACCATGACCTGATGCTGGCACATGGGATCCACCTTCACATACACAGTATTTACTGCTGCATGACTGGGGTGGCCCATAACATATTTTTTCCTATCTATATGAGCTAATCCATTCCAAATCTATCAGGGTTTTGTCCATGGACCTCACCTGCTACCCCATCCTGCTCCTGATGCTGTATAGAATTTTCCTTCATCATCCTGATCCTTACCTATGCCTCTCACCTGTGCTGAATTCCTGGCTCTATACCTCTTAGTCTTTTTGGTTTCTCTTCCTCATTTTCAAATCGGTCCATCTGAATCTCCCCAAGAGTAGATAAGGGAAAAGATCATTTTTAGAAACTTTGCGTGGCTGACTCCATTTTAATTCTACTCTTATACCTGGCAGGTGGTATGTCTATGTATAGAGTTTGAGACTGGCCATCACTTTTCTCAGAGTTCTGAAGGTCGTTCTGCATATTCTTCCAGCTATCCTTGTTGCTTGCGGCAAGATTTGTGCCATTTTGTTTTTCAGTCTTTTCTGAAAGCCTCCAGGCTCTCCTGATTATGTCCAGTGTACAGGGATACCCCAGCGGCCTGGGCCTGTATTGCGTTCACTGTTTTAGACAGTTAATGTGTGCTCAATCTAGAATCTCATATACTTTAGCCCCGGTGATTTTCCTAGAATTTTTTCTTCTTCTTCTTCCTTTATTTATTTTATTCTTTTATGATATCCTTGCTCTGATTTCTCTATGCTCTTTTGGTAACTTTTTGGTCATGTGTTGGAATTTCTGTAAAGTCACTGTAAGCATCTCTCTCTCTCTCTCTTTTTTTTTTTTCCATTATTTTTTCTTTTACCTACCTTCTGGGAGTTCTTTTTAAAATTTTATCTTCCAAATTTTATGTAAATTAAACTATATTTTATGCACTCATATATTTAATTCCCAGGACTACTTCCCTGGAAGTTGTTTTGAACTTTCAGATTGCATTGATTTTAAACTGAGGACCATGCCTGCTGACTTCTTATTGAGTCAGGAAGAGTAGAACTTGTCTTATTGAGTCAGGAAGAGTAGGGCTTGTCTTATTGAGTCAGGAAGAGTAGCAGGAAGGGGCAGGAACAAAAGGGACTCAAAGACACAGCTTTGTCATGTAAGTGCAGCATGGTTCAGTCCTGACTCCTACTTTTCCCAGAAAAGAGGAGAATTGACTCTGAAAATTATATTCTAGGCCATTTCAGCTCTAAACTTCATGAATTCTTTGGTCACAGTAACTTCCATGTTTATAAACACAGTCTTGGAAGGCAACTTAGAAGATTTTTTCTTTTCTTTTTTTCTTTTTCTTTCTTCTTCTTTTTTTTTTTAATGAATTCTTTTACTAATTGAGGGTTAAATGGGAATATTTTTCTCAGTATCTGAATGGGTTACTGAATAATGAAAAACCTTTTATACTTGTAGTCACATATTTTCTCTCTAACTATGGACACTGAATCTCCAGACATGCTTGTGTGAGTCTTCTTTTATGAATATATTACATCTGAAGAGAAGAGACTGGAAGTAAAATGACCTTCTGTCTATCAGAATCTATTGCCAAAGGCATCTGCAGCTAATGGGCTCTGTCATCCATGAAGAGTAAATAGATTTATTAGTTTACTCAGCTGGAAAATGCTTGCTGGGAACTGCCGTGGTCATCTGACCAGGAATTTAATTCATACTTCCTGTCACTATTAAGTTAATAAGGGCTCTGATGCAGCCATTCAAACACTGCAAAGTTTTGGCTGACATTAGACAGAACCTGCAACCGGGAGGGTCCAAGAAGGCAGCATCCAGCCAGCAATCCCGGTGTTAAGAAGAATAATGAGGACTTGGGGTTAAGTAGAATTGAGAGTTATTAGTAGTTATGAATTAAGAAGCTATTGAACTTCCTAAGAAATAAGATAAAAGCAAGAAAGCTAGTTTTCTCAGGCTGGTAACAGTACTAACTTTGCATGTCATTAAATTGTTTATACTTCCTTGAGTGGGTCAATCAATCTTCCATATCTGTTTTCTCATTTGCAAAAATTATTTATTCTCTTTAATGAATATGTTAAATGCAATATAGACTTCTTGCTATTAATGTTTACTATTATTTTGTTGATGTATCCATTACTATCACTCACCTCAAATTTTATAGCATCTAGACCAAGGTGCACGGAAGCAGCATTATTTTTTTTAACATTTTAAATTTCCACTTTATTTCCACCAGAGCAAATTCCTAAATATTAATTATGGTCAAGCAAGTTGATATAGACTTCTACATTTTTCTCTGCCCTATTTGAGAAATAAGTCTGATGTATTGTCTTTCACACTAGATATAACCCATGTAAGACTGATTAATAATTTACATTAAACATTGCAAAATAACTGTGCTTACATTTTAATATTCTTATGCTGTAATTCTGAATTCTTCACTGCTTAAGCCAGGTCTTAGTATTTATCAGTCCTTTTGAAAAATGTTTTTATCCCTTTCAGATTTGTGTTGGAAACCATTAATATATTTTAAATTATTATTATTTTAAAAATTTACATGGAATCACTGTACATCTTTATAGTATACAACATGGGTTTTTCTAGCACGGATACAGTGCTTATTAGTCAAGTAAAAGACATTACCATATACATTATCATCAGCAGATAAATTTTCATTTTGGTGTCTATTTAATGAGTAGGACTATTTCTTAAATGCCTTTTCCATATTTGAGAACTTTAAATGTTTATTTATTTATTTCACGAGAGAGAGAGAGTGAGGAAGGGAGTGAGAGTAAGCACAGCTGACCCTGACAGGGTCCTGACACCACGATCTGCTCCCAGCCCCAGCCAGCCCAGATCATGGGCACATGCATGCCTAGCCCTTTCAAGTAGGTTTCCATAAATGAATGAGCAACCTTTCCATTTGGGTGTGCACTCTCTCAGCGAACACTGAGATTCACCCCTGTGCCACCCTCCCTGTACTTGAGAATTGTAAACATCTTATTCCCTGAACTATAGAACTACCCAGAAAGTGTGTCATTTTTAAAATGGAATATTTTATTTTTTTGATTGTAGAATAAATATATATGATAAAAATAATTCTAAATTTTCTAAAATATATAAAGGATATTATCACTACAATATACAGTACAGATAGGCACTGTTCAGGATTTAATAAATACCTTCTAAGTATTTTCCATCTACAAAGAGAAGCTTAAATTGATGTTTTACAAAAATAAGATGGCATTGCATGTGCTATTTTTATAGTTTAATTAATATAACATGATAAACATTTTTATTGAATGAGATGTCTCTACACACACATGTTCATGCATGCGCATGCACACACACACACACACACACCTACACCCTTATACATACATACCCTCCATTATTATAATTACTATATAACTCTATTATTTGAATACTAAAGCTTATTTGACCAGTTATTTTTGATGGGATATTCAGTACAATGTCTAACTTCTTGCTACTATGAAAATAAGTAAACATATTACTATACATACATCTATGAATATTTGCTTAATATTTTTCAAGATTCCATAAAAATGACTAAACTGTTCAAGGTGCTGGGATTTGGAGTGAATAAGAAATTAAAATTTTCTTTTCTTTTTAAAGAATTATGTTTTTAATTTTATTTATTACTATTTTTAAATTTGCTATAGGACACATGCATTGACCAGAGAGAGACAGAATGGGGGAGAGGGGAGTGAGGAAGCAAGCTGCCAAGCAACCATGGTTGGCCACAGGGGAGTCTAGTACCCTAACCAGTATGCCATCTGCTGGCCCCACATTTTACTTTTTCTTAACATAAATTTACAGAAATGGAATTCCTATCTGAATAGTTACACACATTCTGAAAATGTGGTAAACAGATGCTTCTTAGTTTAGGATAAGCTTACATCCTGATAAACCCATTGTAAGTTGAAAATACTGTAAGTCAAAAATGCTTTTAATACATCCAACTTACTGAACACCACAGCTTAGCATAGCCTACTTTAAACATTCTCACAACACTTACATTACCTATGCTGGGCAAAATAATTTAACATAGAGCCTATTTTATAATGAACTGTTGAGTAGCTCATGTACTTTATTGAATCCTATTTTGAAAGTAAAAATCAGAATGGCTACACACCTACTCAAGGTATGGTTTCTACTGAATATGTGTTGTTTTGACACTCCCGTAAATCTGAAAAATCATAGGTTAAACCATTCTAGGTTGGGGCTAGCTGTATATATACAATGTAATCTTATTCAGACACAAAAAAAGGGGAAAATTTTGCCACTTGAGCTAATATAGATAAAACTGGAGGACATTATGCTAAGCGAAATAAGCCAAAGAAAAAGACAGATTCTCCATGTTCTGACTTAGGTGTGGAATTTGAAATAACTGAACTTATAGAAGCCTCATAGAAGCCTTCTATGGGCTTAGATGGGAGTAATGAAGAGCTGTTGATCAAAGGGTGTGAACATCAATTATGAGAAGAAGTAGTTGTGGGGATTTAACATACCCAGCCCAGTGGTGATGGGTGTGTTAATAACTTGATTATGGTAATCATTACATGTTGTATGCATAATCAGATCATCATGTTGTACACCTTGAAAAAAAAAGGATAGAGCTGTGTTTATTTTAAATCACCAAACCAACCTGCATGAATGTTTAATATAAACATTAAACAAAATATAGCCCACTTTCCTATAACTTAGTCAACATTTGTCACTATGAATCATTGTCAACCTGATAGACAATCAATGAATTGTCAATCATTTTAACATACTCATCTGTAATTGGTAGTGAAACTTACTCTTTTTAAAATGTCTTTTGACCATGCGTACTTATTTTCTAAGTGTCCTGGTAAACTACCAGTTCTGTCCCTATCCACTTTTATACAATATTTTAGAGAGCTTTATAGTGGGTTAAGAAATTCTACGTATATTTCAAAACAACTAGAACAAAGAATTTAGAACATTCACAACCCAATTAATGATAAATATTTGAAATAATATGTTCATTAACCAGATTTGATCATTACACATTGGATTCATATACTGAAAAACCCCACTGTACTCTATGACTATGAACAACTATTGTATGTCAACTAAAAACTATAATAAAAGAAATATATTTAACAGTAAATTTCTCTGTTGAGATATATATACACATACATATACACACACACATATATGAAGTATATACACATCAAGTAAACATTATGGTAGGAACTTTATAGAAAATGGGAAATTGATTTGAAAATTAAAAAGAATATCTACTCTTTCTCAGCATGTGCTAGTAATTCCTTTATTTATTTATTTATTTTGGGGGGAAGAGGTTTTTGCTATAGGGCACGTGTGCTAACCAGAAATACAGAGAGAGACAGAGAGATAGAAAGCGAGAAATCACCCACCCTGGGAGGGATGGCCATGCCTCAATCCCTTGTCTTCCATTCTCCTCTTGGGATATTGGGCATGCATGCACATGTGCCCAGCATGAGTTTAAGCCACCAGGCCTGAGACTTGAAATGTGCTCGACTACATGGGAGTCCAGCGACATGGCCACTATGCCAACTGTTGGTCCTTGATTCCTTTATTTTTAATTTACCTTTAATTTTGATAAAAGACTTTCCTTGGTATGATCTTATTAGGTCAAATATAAAGTTCTTTTTCTATTTTAGTGTCTTTTTGAGGGATCATGCTTGAAACCAATCCTAATGAGTTGCAGGATGATACAAATGGTCACCAAAGTTATTTTCAGGATTCTTATAGCTTTGTTTTCTTAAATCTCAGTATCCTTGGGGTTTAGGATGTTAATAAGAATCTAACATCATTTTTTCCCAAATAGATATCCCTTTGTCCCATTTCATAGCCAATAAGTATCACTTTAGTTGGATGGAAAACCAGAGAATTTAAAAAAAAAAAATAGTTCAGTGCTACAGTCCTCACTGAATACAAATGCCTCGGTAACTTTATAAGTGATCCTGAGTAAAACGCAGTTATGTGTTCATGTTTTCCCTTTGTACAGTACTTCCACTGATTTCACTTTGTAATTAAGTGAAATTCAAGAGGTCTAGACACTACCTTGGAGGCAGACCTTGTTTATAATGTGTCTTTTGTGCAGGAGATTATCTTTTGTAACTACAGGGATGAGTGTCATGCACTAAACTATGCTTTTCCAAAGACGATTGCTTAGTCAACTCCGTGATGGTAATCAAAATGTTTCTGAGGGAGCTTACACTTTCATTTTATCATTTCTGAGGAGATGGTTGCTGCCATTAACCAGGTGCAGCTAATTTGCAATGAAGTCAGCAGTGACAGAGCCAAAGCTCAGAGGCTGTGCCAAAAGCTCAGTATTTGCATTGCAAACACTCATGTTAATTGTCTCTGCAAAATGCTCGGCAGGCTGAAGTGCCAAGACATACCCCTTCCACACATTCCAGAACTCTTCTTACAGATTTCTGTGCATGTTCATTTCGAAGTACTTATTGAACTACTACTATGGACCAGCTGCTTGGCAAGACCAAGGGATGTAAAGAAGAGTGTTACAAAGGTTTCAAATGTTGGGTGGCTGAGAAGCTCACACTGTGCCTGGGAGTAAATGCTTGAATACAGCCAGGCCCAGCAGAGACTCAGAAAAGGAAGTGCACCTGAAAATAATGAGGCTTCGCCAAGCAGGAGTGGTGAAAGGAGAGCCCCTATCTGAGAAGCTCTTTGTCACATCCTGCACGATGCTGGCTGAGTCAGAAAGCCTGCACCAGGAGGCCTCTTCTTTACATCACACCGACCCTGCACACTTCTTATCTTTCACAGTATTGAGGACACCTGACTTTTTTTAATGCCAGAAGATGCATACGCTCCCCAGAGAGAGACAGAGAGAAGGAAAGGAGAAGGCACCCTGGGGACTGGTCATGCTGTTATCCATTTTTCTCCATTTCTCCCTCCTTTCTGTATTTTGGGCATGCATACACACATGCCCAATGTGTATCTCAAGCCACTGGGTCCAGGACTTGAAATGTGCAGTCAGCATGTGGGAACCAGCTGCCTCATCCACCAGGCCATGGAGTCAGCCCAGGAATACCCATCAATACATATCAAGTACTATGCCCTTGATATCTAATAAAAAAATGTATTTCAGAGCCTACATTGAGTTTTCCCCAACTCTCTGTCACAAGGACCATGTGGAAAGACTTGGTTAATGATCATAGCAGTGGTTACTACTGGGTCATCAGAAAAGTCATGATGCTCTTTTCCAATGACCCAATAATATTAGAAGAAGAGAAAATAAAGAAGCACATACATGTCCTATGAGTAGCTTGTTGAATGAATGAATGAAAATAGTTAAGAGAAAAATATTGGAGAAGTAGAGGCTTCTGGACATAGATGCCGCGGCTGGAACCCTGGCCCTATATTTAACCTCTCACTGTTTCTTCACATTTCAGATAGGGAATCATGACTGTGACTGGTGCACAGTGTGGTTGTGCCAAGAAAAGGAGCTGATAAAGATGGAGCTCTTCAGGACCAGCAGTTAGCATAATGGCTATGTCGCTGGACTTCCATGTAGTTGACCGTGGTTCACGTCTTAGACCTGGTGGCTTAAAACTCACCCTGAGCATGTGTGTGCCCGAGATCCCGAGAGGAGAATGGAGGAGAAGGGATTGAGGCATGGCCATCCTCCCTGGGGGGTGATTTCTTGCTTTCTGTCTCTCTGTCTTTCTCTGTCTATCTGGTGAGTGCATGCGCCCTATAGCAAAAACCTCTCCAAAAAAAAAAAAGAAAAGCTTAGAAAAAAGATGGCGCCCTTCAATTGGTGCCTGGCACAGAGTTGGTGTTCCATAAACATTAGCAAAAAAACGTACAAGGGTGTGAGGGTATAAGCCACAGACTAGGGTTGATAGCAGGTGATTAGACTTCTGTGGCCGATGCTTCATACTCCAGGCAGGGTCAGGTGACGATGGGCCCATTTCCAATTGTACATATCACACTTTGTGGCCTTGTATCCATAGAAACCAGCTAAACCTTTTTGAGAAAGAAATTGATTTTTTTTTTCATTTTTAATTCAGAAAGAAGCAGTATCCATAGCTCAATGTCAGCCCAAGAGAACAAATGCTTTGGTGGATCCTACAGGGATAACTCTGAACTAGGTATGATTGGCTTTTTTTTTTTTAACAATTTGGATGCTGAAGGACAGAGTGTGATTGCTCAGCCGTCCAGCAGCACCACACTGCACAGGACAGTGGCTGACTCCCTGGAGGAGAGAATCAGAGTTTGAAAGGACCTGGGGAAATTGAGGAAATGCAAGAAGCTACAAAGTGAAAAAGACAAAAAAAAGGAAGAGTGGAAGTAAGCATGAAAGGAAGGCATGTCCCTTTTAGAAAACCAAGGTGAGGAAAGCCCAAGGGAGGACGGAGCCTGTCCTTGCCACTATCTCCACGTACACAGACAGACGGTGAAGTCGGTTTGTCTGGGCATCTACGTCCAGATGTTTTAATACAGGTCACCTGTGTGGTACTGAGCACAGCTGTGGGCTAAGCCAGGGACTGGCAGCATGAGCTTGCCCAGAAGAAACAGGTATAGAGAGGGCAGGTGTCTGACTCTGGTGACGCTGAGATGGATGAACCACAAGAAGGTGCAGCAGACGCCGTGAGACAGGGGCTCTGTTTGCACAGAGAGACACAAATTCTTCCAGTATATCCTGGGCTGCTTCGCCCCAAACAGACATACAAAGCATTGTTAGCTGAGAAGACACAGGCTCTAGGCTTTACTTCTAGGCAGATTTACATGTTATGTTTACTCTCAGACTCTTCAATCGAGTCTTCTATCAAAAAAGTTTTAAAAAAAATTACAAAGATGCATTTCATGAAGCATCCCCAAAGGAATTGAGATTGCATATATGTCTCATGAAAAGATGAGGGAGGGGTTGGACATCTTACCACCAATCCCTCTAGCTTGGGCAAGGGCTCTCTGTCATTGTCACAGGAAGAATCTCACACTTAAATCTGACAGGCTATGTCAAACTTGTTTCCTCCAAGGTTAACCTTTCCTGTGAAACGAGGCCCTCTGCATTATTGAGCACCACTCTTAGGTGGTCACAAACTTTCCCCACCTGCTTCCAAAGCTATGGCCGATATAGTGCTGACAGGCAGGGGATGGACAGGAACTGGCTGCTGCAGGACCTGGGCCCGAGGATTTCACCTTGCCGGGATGTGCACATGGGTGACATCGTGGAGGTTGCTCCATGCACGAGTGGTAGTGGACTCTCTGCCCCACCCATCTTTTTTTTTTTTTTTCTTCAAAGAGGTTTTTGCTATAGGGCACATGTGCTCGCCAGACAGACAGAGAGAGACAGAGAGACAGAAAACGAGAAATCACCCCCCAGGGAGGATGGCCATGCCGCAATCCCTTCTCCTCCATCCTCCTCTTGGTATCTTGGGCATGCACGCACACGTACCCAGCGTGAGTTTAAGCCACCGGGTCCGGGACTCGAACCGCGGTCGACTACATGGGAGTCCAGTGACATAGCCATTACGCTAACTGCTGGTCCCTCTGCCTCACCCATCTTTAAGCAACCTAGGCCCAATGACTCTAGCTGACCTTGTCATTCTGCTGAAGATATAGTCACTTGAATCGCTATTTTAATTCCATGTATAATTAAAAATCATATCGCTTCCCATTCTTTTAAAGCTGTATCTGCAGAAGGGGCTATGAGATGAGATGAGGATGAGGTCATGAGGATGACGTCCTCTGTCTACTTTGGGCCACACTGTGAGGTCCTAGCGGACTTCCCTTTAACTCCCACAGACAATTGCAATGCTAGGAAGAATCGCATCAGCTAACCATGTCTAACTTGGAGATGGTTCTGAGAAAGCCCCGTGGCAGCTGTGAGAGTCAGTGCATCCTCCTTCAGCCCCTCACCCTCCCTGACTCCATCCTTCCCTCTCCCTCCCTCAGCAGGACGACAGCAGTGTCTAACAAGGATCTCTTCCCATGAAAGCACCTTGATGTTCTGCTTTCAGTGCCGAGTTCTGAGTTCTGACACAGCGGGTCAGCCCCACATCCTGGTTGATTTACGTGTACCAGCATGTGGACACAGAGCAGGGAGGCCACTGGGAGAAAGGGCTTTCAAAGAAAATGGTTCTCTCTACAGGCCTCCACGGACTGATTCTCTTTAGAGCAACTGCAGCTATTGATGGAGTGAGAAGAAAAGGCATAGAGACCTAGTTTGTCTACCTGGGAGGCAGCACACTGCCAGGCTTGCAAGACAGGACAGTCTTGCAATCTGTCATCTACAGCTCAGGCTCCCAGGACTCTTTCCAAGTTTATTACATTATTCAAATGTCCTTTATGGCTGATGTCTGTTTTATTTCAAAAACACTGACTCCAAATTTAAGAGGTCTGGACTCAATTCTGATATCTGGGAGGGGTGTCTTTAAGAATATATCTTATAACTGTTTTTTTTTTTATTTCAGTGTCCATAATAAAATATGATAATAAAATAATTAGATCCTAGAAAAAGAGGATGAAAGAGGAAAGGAAGAGGAGAGGAAGAAAGAGGAAGAGGAGGAGGAAGATTTTATTTCCTAGATATGAAATGTGTCTTAGAAGTAATGGTTCACTGTAACCACCTGCTATAGATGAGAACTATGCCTCTTAGTGGTCACACTGGCCTTGAGATATCCATTCAGAAAGTAAACATATAATCAGAAAACAAAACACATC
>NW_006201378.1:2372069-2391192 GCF_000334495.1 Tupaia belangeri chinensis
AGCTAAATAGTATCAACCCTTAAACAAATCCAGACTAACAGCTATTAAACTAGTAACTAAGTATTTCGTAATGATTTCAACTACCTAATCATTACTTTCATGCCACACACACACACACACAGAATATATACCACAAAGTAAAAAGTTTTAAAAATGAATACAGCAGCCCAACTTATCCACGACTTTGCTTGCTTTGGTTTCAGTCACTCTTGGTCAATCATAATCCAAAAATATTCAATGAAAAAAATCCAGAAATGAACAACTCCTAAGTTACAAATTGTGCGTCTTTCTGAGTAGTGAGATGAAATGTTGCGCTGTTCTGCTTCATCCCACACTGGATGTGAAACATCTCTTTGTTCATAGTTTTCACTCTGCATATGCTACTCTCCTGTTAGTTACTTAGTAGGCCTGTAAGTCACCGGACTGAAGAAAACAGAGTATATGTAGCATTAGGTCCATGCATGGTTTCAGTAACCCACTGAGGGGCTTGGAACCGGCTGTCCATAGACAAAGGAACCTCTGTACTGACAGAATCATGAAAACCCAGAGGTGAACTTGGAGTTCAGATATCTCTCCTAAATCAATGCAAATACCCTCTCTGCCACACTGTTTCGTAATAGCAAGGAACTTTAATTTTCAGAGATTCAGTGGCACAGAATGAACAAATATTTCCCAAATGTCCTTTGATAACTAAATGGAACAAAGGGAAATATTCAAAATTTCTACTGTTTTTGAAATGATACCTGTGACCTTTTGCTCAGTCATCCTAAGAAAGAGACAGAGAACACATGTAGACCTTACAATAAGAAGAGCTGCAGAATTGAACACCTGGATAAATGTGTGTGTGGGAGTGGATTGGGAATGTCCTGGGGTCAGGGAGGAGGATCAGGTTATCCATGGGGAGGCACCATTCCTATCTCATGGCCTTCTGTAACTGTTCCCACCCCTCTCTGAAGTATTAGATTATCCCCTATAACCTCTTGGGTTATAATGCAGATAGATGACTGACCTTCCATTTAGAATGAATTTTCTCAAACAGAGAAGGTCATCTACACTCATGCTGGTTTACAGTGCTTCATCCGCTGCTTGCAACATTCTTTGTGGATTTATTATACTCACATGGCCACCCTACTGAGCAATATGGGAGATTCAGTATATTGAAACTGACCTTCCCTTCAGGAATTATGCCTGTCAGTGTGGAGAAGACACAGGGAAGGTGTATCAGTGAGGTGGAGAGGACGGAAGAGTAAAATTAAGGTCTCAAGTAGTGGATACCCCATAGACGCAGAAGGGCTTGATTTATTGTTGAGACCACAACAAGAGGAAGTACGATTTGTACGAAGTAAGATGGACATAGCTCTCTCCCTGGTGAAACAGCATCACTAATGTGGACAACTGCACGCGGCTCGAGAGAAGTCTCCCACAGCCACCTCTGCAGGCAGATGAGCCCACGGGAAGTACAGATCTGATCTCAGATGTGGCTCTCTACAGAAAAAAGTCTCCATGCCTGGCCCTGAGGCAGGGGATGCTCGCCCAAGCTGGGCTGAGAGCCCAGAAGGCATGAGCTGCAGATGCTCTGTGTCCGCCCCCTCCATGTGCCCGTCATCCGCTATTTACTGTTTGCTGACTGCCTGCTGCTCAGAGTGTGTTCTCGGGGTGCTGTCTCTGAACTAGCAGCATCAGCACACCCTGGGGACTCTCCGGATGAGCCAACTCTCAGGCCCTCCCAGGACTCTGAGCAGATCTGGGGGTGATGTCCAGGATCTACTCTGGCAGGCCTGGGGTGATTCCAATGCTCACTGAGGTCTGAGAACCACTAGCCTAGAGCTAAGTAATAATCTTCATGATCAACGTACTTCACGTCTTTGGTCTCCTCTCTGACTGCCTCTGGATATGTGCCATCTGCTCTGCCCTCGGAGGGCCATAGTTGTTTTCCAAACACACCATGATACATTTGTCCCCAGTAAGCCTTTGTGCAGTCCATGTTTTCTGTCTAAAATAGTCTTGTATTTTCTCCTTTAAGGGTCCCCACCCTTCTTTAAAGAGTGCCCAAGTGCTATTTGAGTGTGAAACAAGTCCTAGGACATTACAAAAAGCTACTGCCCCTTCTAGAGTTTCTTCTGTTCTATCTTGGCTTTTTAGTGCAAAGTGAAAGCATTGAAACATTTCCAGAGTCAAAATTACCTTTGTAAACCCTCTGTTCTAGCACTTGACACGTAGTATTCCAATACAGTTTAGATAGCTAAAGACGCAGACATTTACATATAGACATAACATACACATAGATATAGCGATAGACATAAAACAGTACGGATATAGATTGCTACAGATATAATGATGGAGGAACAGACCTACAGAGAAATAGATGAAAATACAGGAATGACACAGACAAGACACAGACACACACAGGACAAAGCATATTGTATATAATGCTCGTCATGAGTCTTATTCTCCAGGAAGGAAGAAGGCAGGTAAAAAGGGAGAGAGAGAAAGAGAAAGAGAAGAATATTTTAGCAAATGTGAAAATATTATTGAATATCTTTTCCTATCTAACAGTTTATATTTGCTCATAATAAGTTTTGAGCAAAAATTGCAAAAAATGAAGAATTTAGGAAACTGACAGAGAAGGAGCCCTATCAGAAGGGTGCTATGTTTTGTCATCACAGAAACGGTGAATTACAGAATTACAATTTGCTAGAAGCAAGGCGGGAAGAAGAAGACAAGTCTGTCATGAGGGACCCAGGGTTGCTGTCCACCTGCCAGCTCCATCACCAGGTAGCCCACACACCCAGTGTGCATGTCAGTCACTTCACCTCAAAGCAGCAGCTAGGACCCTAACCTCACATGCAGCATAAAAATACCAACTATCTAAATAGAAATTCTTTTTTTAAAGTAATTTTTAGTTTTACAATGTTTTTATTTCATTCATGAGAGAGCATGCACCCATGCACATGAGAGAGAGAAAGACCCTTGACAGGGTCTCCTCATGCAGTGAGCCCCTTTCTCTGGCCTTCTAGCTCCTCAGGATTCCTGGGCATGTACATATGTGTTTGGTGAGTTTTTAAGTCAACTTGGAGATCCGTACCTGCGGTTGGCCATGGGACTTCCAGCACTGCTGTTCAGTTTGCTGCCTATGGTGCTGCCGGGTTGGGCCTGTTAGAAATGGTTTCCGGTTCTCCCTGGCTCCCTTTGTTAGAGCAAAGTTGTATTTTAAAAAGAACATTCTACTCTGTCATTCAGCTGTGTGATGCAAGACTCTCTGGGACTTAGTTTCCTCATCTAGAAATGCAGAATAGCAGAACCTATCTCCCAGGGCTAGTCCGAAAATTCCATAATACACTTAAAAAACAGGCAAAATGTACAAATCTGTACTTCTTCTTAAATGGCAATGACCTATGAGCTCAACACTCTGACCACAATTCTCTTCTTTCAGTGGAGAGTCCTGGGATATACTGTTAGCAATGATTTATTCACCTCAAATTTCCACATCCAGTTTTATTACCATCAAATTTAAGAAAAACAAAAGAGCTTTAAATTCCTTCTTTTCCAATCAAGCCATGGGAAGTGAGAAAATAATAGAGTTCAGCTGAAGAGATTTCCAATTACAGAAGCCACGGACGCCCACAGAATATTAATCCTATGGTGGCCAGGCAGGGACTGTTTCAGGCAGAAAACTGGCTGAGCCATTTTCCAAGACATAAGCATTGTCCATTTTCCAGAACCCAAGGTCAGAAAATGCACCTGATTTTTTCCAAGTAACAACTGCTCTAAAGCTCCTCTCCAAGAAAATGCTGTCCACACCTAATACAGGGCCCAATCCACATTAAGATCCACATCAGGAAGCCAGCAAGTAGCTGCAAATTTAGGCTACCTTACAGACTTATTTAAAAAGAGAATAGTTGTATCCATTGCCTAGCTAAAGATTGCCTCGTAGGGGTTGGCATTGTTACTAGGTACGGGACAGAAAGTAAGAGCAAAACATCTTGTTCTCTCCCTCAAGGACTTGATGATGTGTGAGGGAAACAAGAGATACATATGAAATAATGAGAAAAATAGAAGAAGATAGTATATAAACCAATTTTGCTACAGATATCAATCACAGCAATGGTGTTGACAGGAAAAGAAGTGGCTACCACATAAAATATTGACCATCAGTGGTGCAAAGCATTGTTTTAAGCCTTTAAATATAGAGGTTTTGTCCACTGAGTTACTGGTCTTATTCGTAATTTTATGATGAGGAAATCAACAAATGCCCAAGGTCAAGCAGCGGTAACTAGAAGAGGCTGGGTGACACACTGGCTCATACTTCCTACTGGCAAAGGAGACGAAGAAAAAACAGCAGATGAAAACATGTTGTGGGGGGCATCCTAGGAAAAGGTGCCCTCAGATGGCTTCCGTCTCCCCTGGATGTGACTGCTCCCAGTGTTTATCCTACCTGTGGTAACTAGAGGATGATAAGGGGGAGGTTTTCTTTTAAAAAATGTATTCTTCATCATTTTATTGTAAGCAAAGGAAACAGGAATAAATATGTGGCTTATCACTTAAGTACAGTTGAAAGATAGCAGGTAAAGGACAAGCAGAATTCCACCTCCTAATTTTATGTTCGTTATCCAGCTCAAGTGTTGGAAAGTATAAAGGATGAGCTACTAAGTGAGGGCTACCCTTCAAGGCCCAAGCGACTAGAGCATGTAGTGACGACATTGAGGGACCCCCACTTACCCCAGAAGATAGTAAGCATTTGGCCGGGGTGAAATGTACCATGTGACTGATCACCAAATTGTTGTTTTTGACCTTCAAGGAAGTCATAGTACCCATCCGGGGTCTGGGGACAGCTACATGTCTCTTCCATTTTCTCTGAAGAGGAGACTGAACTTGCTGTCTATTGCTCTGAAGAGCAATTCTGAGAACTACTCAGCACTGAGTGAGATAGGAAATATTAGGACTCAGAGTAAGAACTTTCCTACCATCGAAGTATCCAAAGATTTATGGGGAGAAAGGGCTGTTCAGGCACACTGTTAGTGAGCCCCTAGAAATGGCCAACCCAGGCTGGTTTGCTATTGGGAAGGATGATGCTGGATTGCCAGATGTAAGGGTAAGCGGATAAAGAATGTTTTTAGATCTCCTTCATGCTGAGAGATAAGGATTCTCAAATTGTCCATCACCCTAGGGTTTCAGCATAACCATTCTCCATCGTCAATCTATATGTGTGTGCTTTTCTTCTTCTTTTTTTTTTTTTTTTTTTTTTTTTTTGTCCTCCCCTCCTTTTTTTTTACTGACTCACCTCTATTTCATTTGTTTCTCTCGTGTTCCTTCCTTTTGGGAAGAGACCCATCCTTTATAGGTACCACTGGACAATCAGTGCCTCACCTTCTGGGCACGAAGTCCCCAGCTGCACGAAGGATGCTATGCATACGGTAGACACTCACTGGATGAGATCGGATGGACACAGCTCGATGAGCAAGTTCCCTAGGCCTGTGCCAGCTGTGACTGTGTGCCCTTAGGGATGGTTCATCCTGCAAGGCTCATGCCTTGAACTTCCTCCATGTGTTCTCTGTGGATGCCTGAAGATGTTCAGATAACCAAGGTATTTTCCTATATGACTGCCACGTGCTTTGTACACTGTATTTTTTTTTTTAGTTTGAAAAAATTGCCAGAGGGTGCATGTGCTTGCTAGAGCAAAACACACACACACACACACACACACACACACACACAGAGAACCTCACAATGGGGAGAATGAGATAATTCCATGGTTTACACCAAAATCAAACATTTAAAAAAATGAAAAAAAAATTGACACATTACATAAGAAATATGAATAGGCTCATAAATATCATAGCCATCTTGAAAGATTTGCTGTTATTTTTCATCATCGATACTCCCCAAACGGGCCCACACTTAATAAATGGGGACCCAGAGCTGATATGTCTTATAAATTTTCTTTGAATTTCCAAATTATTTATTAGATTGTGATTATACCAAAGTAATTAATTCACTTTATAATAAATCATTTCATACTTCCATATGTCCACAAAGACTATCACAGGAGAAAATATGGAATTTACGTTGTACTTCTGTGCGTATTTGCTTATAAATGTGTGCTCTGTATACCAGTAGTGCTAGAGGCATGCAAAGCATGCAAAATTTAAATAGTTAAATAGATAAGTAAATAAAATCAGCACTCAACAACAACAAAAATGCAGAGGCTGAAATGAGCCACCACATATTAAAATATAAAGGGAAAATCAATATCCAAAATGAAACAAAGCACTTGCGCCTACCTTGGGGGCAGAGGGAGGAGAATGGCACTCTGAATGGCCAGAGCCTACCTGTGATCTCTGCGGGAGACACTACGCACCTGCAGTCAGGGGTAACTCACCTGCTCGGTGCACTGGACTTTCTCGCCCCCTCTTTCCTCTCTTACCAGTTTACATGTAATTTATGTCTGGATGTAGGCTAAGTAACTTGCTATTTCTGATGAAAACTTGACATTTAATCCAAATACATTGTAAATACTTGCACAACAGAGGGACTTTCCGAATTGCAGTAAAGAATGTACACATAACACCGAACAGTTGTTTAAAAGCAGTGTGAAATGAGACGTGTGTTAAATGCCCTTTGTTACATGACGAAGGTGCAGCATAGTTTCTAAGCATAGCAACCGAAATTACCTTTCAAAATGCTTTTTCTGAGCAATGTGTGAGTTATGCCTTTTATGACTTTCTAGAATAGCTAGAACAACTCTGGAAGAGGAGGTAATAATGATCCCACTTTCTTCCACAGCTCCCAGCAGGGTATTCCTGAATTTTCAGGATTTCAGAACACACAGGGCTCAGGGAGTCAGGAAGCCCCAGAAAGTGCATGCTAAGTTTTGTGTGCTTATTGATCTGTGAATTTTCTCCGAGGGACAATAACAGATTTTCAACAGATTCTTAGAGAGGCTTGGGATCCAAAAGAGAATCCAAAGAATAGCCTTTAGATATCAATACTTAAGGGGAAAATTTTAAGTATGTATATGTGTGTGTGTATATATATATATATATATATAGCATTACATCACCTAGTAAGTCTCCTACATGGTACCTAAGCTATGGTCAAATCCTTACATTTTGATTCAATAACCACTCCCTCATTCTTTAGAGAAATTGTTTCCAAAATGTGATGATGAGTTAATAAATCCCATTAGTAACTGGGGTCCATAGTCGAGTAAGTGCGTGGGAGGGATTAAATTATGTAAATTTTAATATAGTTATTTACTATAGAATGTTTCATCTCTCTTAATAATTCACTTGACCATAGACCCTCTTATTATTTCCTTATTCTGAGTAAATGTACTGCAGAAACACTGAAGAAAATGTGGACATCAGGATAAATATCTGTTCCTTAGAGTCTTAGGAGCCCTAAGTGCTTTGAGCTACTTTCCAACTTGTTTCTTACCTACCCCCCATTTTTTTTTTTTTAAGATTTTTGCTATTGGGTGCTTGCACTTGCTAGAGAGACAGAAAGTGAGAAATCAACCCCCAGGGGGATGGCAATGCTGCAATCTCTTTTCCATGCTCCTCTCAGGATTTTGGGGACACACACACACACACACAACTTCACACACACACACACCACAAAACTGGCATGAGTTTCACCCCACCAGCTCCGGGACTCAAACTACAGTCTGTCACATGGGAGTCCAACACCCTAACCACAATGCCACCTGCTGGCTCCACCACCCCTCTTCCTTTCTGCCCCAGCTATCCTGAGTGAATTCTAGCTCCTTGCATACTGTTAGGTTTCTGCTCTGTGTCTCTGCTCCTGCATTTCCCTCCACCTGGAGATCTCTGTGCTGCTCTACTATACCTCTGTCCTTTGCACAGGTCGAACTCTGTTCACTGCAGAAGCCTCAGTGCAGGCACCACTGGCTCCATAAAGGTTTGCCTAGTCAGCCCTCCCTGAGATTGGGACCTGCGTGTGTTCTCTCTCCCTCTGGGATGTTATGGACATAGTTTCACCATAACTGGCCCTTGCAGAATTACAATGTTCTGTCACTGGGCATGTAACCCTTGCTAGACAGAATCCATTCAGAACAGGACATATGTCTTATTTATTCGACCCTCAGGTCTTGGCATTGGACATCGTACAAGTGAGTGACAAATGTCTATTTTACAAAGGAACAACTAGATTAATACTGACAATTCGGAAAATGGTGTATTAGAATTCACTTTTTAAATGGGAGGAAAAGGGAGAGAAAGGAAGAAGAAAACGGAAACTTTTAAACTTGCGAAAATATTATGCGTTCCCTGTGTAGGCTGCCCACCTGGGTGCGCAGTTACATAAGTTGGACCGGCCCCCAGGAGGATTTCAATTTATGGGGTTGGCACCTCTGTGCCAGAAACCAGGCTAGACAACCCGGCAAGGATAAGGTTTTACAAGGACAAACTACTGCGGAACAATTTTTCTAAGGCACAAGACAGCAGGCACGTGTGGTTCTCGCTACCACCTATTCTCCCTCCCGGGCAAACATTTCTTCTGGGCAGTGAAAGAAAAGTGACACTCCGCATTTATATCTGAGTTCCCTGAGGCCCCACTCATGGCTCCCAGTGCACTGAAGCGGGACATGCTCTTGTGCTCCCTGTGCCTTTTTATGGGTTCCCCCTTCTGTGTGCCTCAGAGCTCCTGCAGAAATGTAGTAACATTGGCCACAGTGGCTCTGTCTGCTGGGGCCCCAGATTGATTTTGCTCAGCTTGGCATGCGTGAATACTTGGTTTTGGAGACAGGTCAATGCCGTTAATAGCTAGAGGACATTCAGGTAGCAGCTTTTAATCTAGCAAGAATTCTTTTATCTGGATGAGCAAACGTCCTGAAGCTATCCTCATATTCTGAAGCACCACTCCTGGACATTAGCAGGGCATCTATTCAATAAAGCATGCTTCTTTCTTTATCCGAGAGAAGCATATGGATTCAAATGAGCTCCATTGGCCCCTTCCAGCTCTACAGTGGGGACCAAGAAGCCCTGCGGAGAGGCAGGGACCCCAGTGTCTGTGTCTGCTTCCTTGCACCTGGGCCCCAGCACATACACAGCCTCTGGCATCTGCATCTCAGAGTCCTTTCAGGGCCAGCCCCTCCCCCCCCCCAGCACCTGAACCGTGACCCCAGGGGGCTCAGTGCATGAGACGGAAGGGTCCTTAAAGAGTGTGTCCAGACTGTAGGTTTGGACCAGATAGATGTGACCAAGGTGATCTTAATGCTGAGTCCTCAGTGGAACTAAATTTTACGTAGGGTTCCTCCTGACTATAGGTAGCTGACCTCCCTTTTCATTTAGGAAGATTTGTCATGGCAATTTTTGCCTCTGATCCTTTCAGTTTAACATCTTCCAAACTCTTGGCAGTTGAACCATCCAGTCTTCCGGAAGTACATGAGAGCCACCTTTTGGAATGTGAACAATGAAGGAGATTATCCTCTATTCTTAGCCTAGGTGGGAGGGTCAGTCAGAGCCTAATTTCTTGTTCAAGTTGTAGAATAACCTCCTGCAAGAAGTAAGGAAGTTTGCTTTTCCTCTGGGTAAGGGTCATCAACAATGCAAATATCCTAGGATTCCCCATCCAAGCTCTTAAAAACCCTCCTCCTCTCCCTCCCAGGGAACTGAGTTCTAGGCTCACTCCCCTAGGACAATAGTTGAAAAAAACTCTTCTTTGGTTAACTCTGTCCAGCATAATCTTCATTTTTATATAATGCATTCATGTAATTAGGGAAGAGCTCTGACTGACTCTTATTTCTTAGGATGATAAGCCTAAGACCTCCTGGTCAAATGCTTTGACTTCACAAAGATATGGCTACCTTCCATTCCTCTCTCGCAGGTGCAACCTTGTCTAAGCTTGTTTCATGGAACTGGAGTGTTTCCCAAGGTCGCAGTGGAAGAGACAACTGAGCCTTTCAATAGAGGCCTGCTATGGTTTCTAGGGAGGGGAAACATCTCCTTTGGCTCTAGAAAGCCCTCCAAGATTTTAGGAGAAACTGTTCTAATTCTGCATCTGGCTCCTCTTCTCCTGTTCTGTCCCTACCTAGATATCAAGACAACCCTCGTTCATGGGCAGAGAGGTTTCAAGGACAATTGAAGCTGAAACCACAATTAGTATCCAGCCCTGGTACACCTGAGGACAGTCCTGGTGATAAGGCCCATTAACCATCACCTCCCCAGGACTCTCATAGCAGCCAGGCCCCAGACATGGGTCTGAGCCTCCAGCAGGCAGGGGTGAGGAGATGCCCTTGGGGTTCTCTGAGTATCTAGAGAAGGTTGCTGCTAGGTGCATGTGACAAAGGTGGACATGGCCAACTCCATCTTTGTCACCAGTCCAGTGCCTTGTGTACTGTTGGGAACAGACCTTTCTTACCCAAGCAACTCAGGGCAATAGGTAGTCCAACCTATATGAAAGGAAGAGTAGGGGCCGAGGGCAAGGACATGTAGGTTGAGGCCAGTCCTGGCCCTGTCACACCCATGGCCTAGAAGGTGAGCCACACCAAGGCCACAGGCTTTACTGCAGAGGCCCACTGGGAAAAAGCAAGAGCTGGAAGTTTTTCTTTCTTCCTTTCCCAAATCCCCTTTCATTGACTCACTCTCCCCAAGCAGGCAGAAAGGCCAAGAGGGCCAGAAATCAGAGTGAGAGTGTAGGCTTCAGGCCCTGTGACCTAAGAAGTGAGATGGTGTAGCCATGCCCCAGAACATTCCCTTGGCCTAGTGTCTAACACTTTTGGAGCTTCTGCTAGAAGGGCGTGGGGCATCTGCCAGGCTTGGCCTGGTGTCTAACACTTTTGGAGCTTCTGTTAGAAGGGCGTGGGGCATCTGCCAGGTTAGAGTTGTTCTTCAGGGAACCTACTGGCCCCAGTCTCTGGGATACAGCATGCTGAGACCTCCCCACATGCTTGTCATCCCCCAACCAAAGGCATCATGTCATGGAGGAAAGAGCACTCAGTGGACAGGAGCAGAAGGCTGGTCCTTCTACGTCATCCCGGCCTTTGCCATGGGTTCAGAAGAAGGAAGTTGCAAAAAACCAGCATCCTGTCCTGGGTGGGTGGTCTCTCTAGGCGGGGCCTCTCAGTTCCTGCTCTTCCATTTGAATCTTGTTTTCTTTTCTCTAAAGCAAGGTTGAAAACTTGCAGGTTGGCAGCCAATTCTACCTGCAGATGGATTGCATTTGGTTCACACAGTGTATTTTTTTTTTTTAATGAATTACTTGCCAACATCTAAAAATGAGATACTTTCAGACAGAAACCAGATTTTTGGCTTCACCTTAAAGCTCAGGGAATCTGGAAGTGCTGGGCCTGTCTCCTGCAGGGCAGCAGAGTACAGGGTTAAGCAGCGTTTTCTTAGCTGTGTGGGTGCTGGCAGCTCCCCCAAGGCCCACCTGACCCCCACTTGGCAGGCTCTATTGCCCTTGAGATTGCCAATGGTAAATAAGAAAAGCTAGCAGCAGAGCAAAAAAGAGAGCACTTTGCCAATCTTGTAAATATAAATATAAAACTACAAAAAAAATCTGCTAATATAAAAATAGAAGGTGCATAACATAATGGGGTGTTGAATATGGTAATATGCTTGATATGATGATCACACACTGCACGCATGGTTTGAAAACTCCTATTGTACCCCATGGAGATGTACAGCAATTAAATGTAAATAAAAAAATTAAAAATAAATAAAATAGAAAAAGCTAACATGATGAGGAAAGATTTCAGAAACAAAAAGGGGAAAAAAGCAACAGAAACTAGTTCCATACTTTGAAATTTCATGCTGAATTATGAAGAGATGTTCAGAAATTCATGAGGGCATGCTTCTGTGTCTAAAATGAATATTATAAAAGATGTAGGTACTGTTGCTCAAAACTCAGGTTTTAGCTCCCTGAATGCAAAAATAAATCAGCAGAAAATAGAGCTGAATTATTTTGGTGTTCAGCACTACTGCTGTAAAATATGTTCACAGAAAACAGATGCGTGTTCATGTTAAGAAGAGACATCCCCTTCATGGAAGAGTTTTCTATGCTAACTATGGATAGAAAGAGACCCATGATTGACCATTATTTGTGTGAAATCATGCTTTAAGGGAACCATACAAAAAGATGGGGGCAATGAGGAGATTGGTGAGCTTGGATTGATAGGCTGCCATATACGGGCCACAGTGCTGGCCCCTCCTGCTCCTTACAGGATTCCTCACAAGGACACTGTGAAGCCAGAACTATTGTCTGCATTTGTGATATGAGAAAACAGGGGCTCAGAGAAGTGGCCTGACTTACTTGAGGTTATATGGTTTAAGTGGCAGGTCTGAATCCAAACCCAGGTTACTTCCTTAAGATCCAGGCCTCAACTCATTTTATCTGCTCTGACTCAGAGCAGAGCCCACCATGGATGAGAAACACACCCTTCTGCAAGAAGAAGGGAGATTTATCTCACCTTGGTGGTTCCCTGAGGCTCCCTCAGTCTCTGCCTCAGATTCCTCAGAGTGGCCAAAATACACAATGTAGTAGCAGTGGGATTAGGAAGCCCAGTGTCAATTGTACTTTCCTCTGCAACTTTTCAATTCCGAAATTCAACCCTGGGAATTAAGTGCACTTAATTTGTGCACTTAAGCAGAGAATGAATGATTCCATCCTCTTTCTCTTTTGATCACCCAATCGTAATGCAGTAGAAGAATGGCATGAGCATTAGAGAGACAAGAAGAAAGAGAAATCCGTGCAAGATTAAAGCAATGGGCGCCTGGCTTCAGACTCATATTCAGGACAGAAACTACTTCCTGAAATAATGCATGTGCTTTTCATGTTAGAATTGTACTTAAGGAGGCAAATATTGGGAGAACGTATAGTCTTGCATTACTTTTTTGGGGTGAGGAATACAAATTCGGTTGCCTGCTAACCTGCTGTCTTCTACCCTGCAGATCAGTTACTAAGCAATGCCTTGCATGGAGAACAGGCATGACATCGATTTATTAACTTGAGAAGGTTAACAATCAGATGCAGGTAGGCTTCCAGATTGATTTCTGATTCTATTTAAACAAGGCAGTGAGTTAAGATTATAAGCCAAGTAACGTAATTTATCTAATGCCATTTACCTAAAACAATTATAACCAAAAAGGAGCTGAAGAAATGTTTATACATTGTCCAGCACCAGGCAACTATCTACAGAGCTGTATGTTTAAATTAATGCTGAGAATGATAAAAGCAGAAATAACTTTTTTTTTTTTTTTTTTTAGGTTTTTGCCATAGGGAACATGTATTCAATGGAGAGAGACAGATGAAGGAAAACACGAAATCACCCCTTACCAGGGCTGGTCACACCACAATTCCTTCTCCTCTCAGGAGTTTGGTCACACAGTCACACATGCCTGGTGTAATTTTCACACCACAGTGTTCAGGGCTTGAACTGCAGAGTTGGCCATGTGGAATCCAGTACCTTAATCACCATGCCAACTGCTGGCCAATAAAAACAATTTTTAAAGGCAACACATGGGGCTCCCTTTTAATTTTTTTTTTTCATTTTATAAACCACTATCAGAGAGAAATTTATGTTCTACAACATAATCTGAAGAGGAAACTTCAGATGAATTAAGGTCAAGTATAATGCTCCAGAGCGTTATGTTGGGGAGAATCTGATCTGGGAAATGTTACTGAAAGAACAGGGTCACTGCTATCCTCTGGAAGTCTCCCTGTTGCACAGAGTGTAGCTGGGCCTTGACATTTGCAGCAGAGTGTTTGGCACTTGCAGAAATACTATAATAAATCTTGCTTAGTGAGTCCCCAAGGGTAGTGGCCAGCAACAACCATCCTAACTTTTCAGAACCATTACTGTTATTAATCTGGGTCTGCCTGAAGACAGAGCACAGAGTGCTTAAAGGGAAAGGATCCCAGAGAATTTCCTTCCCGTTCCCAAGGTAAAAATTTGAACCTGGTAGCTTATTTTTTCCACCCATTTCTCTTTTAGACATTTAACTTGTATATCTCAAATATGCATGATTAATAAGAAGCATAAAAATGTTTATATGTCTGGTGGGACCAGACAGCAACTATGCCAGGTTTTAAAAGAAACAGCATCCTGATCGGAGATTAATTCCAAAGCTATGAGAACAAAGTAGCTGCCCACCCTTGACTCTCCTCTCCCTCCCTGGCAGGGTCCACCTTTTATACCTATCTGGAAGACAAGCACTTGCAGGCCTCCCCTCAGGCAAGTTCCTGTGCCCTGTCTCCTCACTCTCCCTTGTGGCCCACAGTTGCCTTCAGCCCAGGGCTGGTGCTGCCCTTTAATAACACAAGCGGGACTGAGTTGTTTCATTTAAAGTCCTGCATGGTGCCAGGTGATCTGAGCATCACCTGCCTGACCTCATCCCCAATTTCTTCACAGGCTGCTGGGCAGCCAGTCACATTGGCCCAAGCACAGGGACCACCCCACAGCCCCTTGCTGAACCTCTTTGTCTTCTACTTCCTGTTAGAGGGCTCCTTGATGAGGACTGGCTGCCTAGCTGCTCCAGTATCGTTTATAGGATCTGTTCCCTGCAGCTCAGTTGTCCCATCTCTGTGCCATCATTGTGCATCCTCCCACCTCCCACTAGAGATCAGCCCTAAAGCCAGGGTGGCCTGGACTCCCAGCACTTAGAGCCGTGCCTGTCTCAGAGCAGGGACTTAGTGAGTGGCTATTCAACCATCAGTGTGTCTGTGAGCAGGTGTATGTGGGTGTGTGGTGTGTATCTGTTGGGAGTCATGATGTCTATGATCTGTGTGTGTGTGTGTGTGTGTGTGTGTGTGCTGGGTGTCACAGTGTCTATGGTCTGTGTTGTGAGTATGTATGGTGTGTATGTGTGTCTAGAATATATGGTATGTGTATGACTGTGTTGTAGGGAGTGCATATTTGTGAATATGTGTATGTGATATGTGTGTGCTGGGGACATGGTGTTTATTATCTGTGTGTATGTGTGTATGGTGTGTGTGTGTCCCTGTGATGGGGTTGGTGGACTTAGCCTGCCAACCCAGTTCACCCAGGTAGCATGACTACCAACCTGTTTGAATCTGGGTGAACAGTCAGCCCTGAGCTACAGCCACACGGGGAAGAACAAGATGAGTCACTTCAATTCTGTAGAATGTGCAAAACATGCTGTCAGGGCCTCAATGACACCCACTCCCTTCACTCCAACGCAGCCAGACAAACGAGCAGAGAGACACTTTTGATTGCACATGTGGGTTCATGGACACTACTTTGAAAGTGTCTTCAGGGCAAATATGCAGGAAATAGCATTTGGTTCCTAATTCTAATGTGACTGCTCTGCAGAAAGATAACAAAAACGGTACGTCTCCTGGGATAGTATTGCCATTTGAAAGCCACATGAAGGACGTAAGCACATTTCTTCAAAGTACTTGAATGAAGACAGAGAAGTGGCAAGCAGGATTCCATTCTTTCATCAGTGCTTTGCTAAAGTGTTGATGATGCTAAGTAGGAGGATGGGCTCTCCCGCCGAAGGTGTAGGATATTGAGGACCCACTGGAATTGTTGAAAAAAACCCACAAGTCATTCTTAAACTGCTCACCAGTGACATTAGCAAAATTCAAAGTCCTTTGTCTGAGCAAATCCATCTTCATCTAGCAAGTCTTACAGACAGACATAAAACCATAAAGAGAATAATGTTAAATCCATTTATTTTTTGAATAATAAGAAGGAATATGAATGCACTCTGTTCAATATCAGCAATACAAAGTCGTATGGGAAATATGCAGATTTTGTGAAAAGCCGGACTTGGCTCATGATAAGGTCCCTTCTCCTGGCTCTGGTGCAGTTATAAGAAAGAACTGGACAATGACAGCCCCTGAGGACAGTGGTCAAGGGACAGTCCAGCTACCACACACTCCTTCTTAGTGGTCATGGCGCCAGCCTAAACCTCCACTTGTGTTTCAGAAAGGACCCTACAGGCCAGCCTGCCCCTTCATCTCGAGGCCTGGGTCAGTCACAGCCCTGAGCTGTCATCACCTCTGACAGTCCTGGGCCCCAGCCTGTCCTTAATGCTCTCACAAAGGGGAGGTAAACCGTCCCACTTCTAATGCCAGTGTAGGGGTGGATGGATTTCCTTTATGTTAGATTATATCCAGGCGCTCTGTATATCTCTGGCCACAGAGTCTCTCGTCAGGGGGCATGCAGGACCTTGCTGTCAGGCTATCCTCAGAGGACTGGAGGAGCCAAGGGGAGAGAAGAGTAGCCTCCACTGAACTGAATTCCATTTCCTGTCGCATTTGTCCCCACGTATCCACCAGGATTTCCTGACTTCTCCTCAGGGAGAAGGGGAGGAATTGTCTAGAGAGGTGGTTCTCAAAGTGGGGCTCCCAGACCAGGAACATCAGCATCACCTAAAGATTTGCTGAAAATGCAGATTCCTGGACTCCCACTCCAAATCTACTGCATCTATAGCTTTAGTGGTGAACTCAGCAACTCATACTTTAAGGAATTCCGATGTACACAAAAATTTGATAGCCACCGGCCTGGAGATTATATTACTAAACCAAAATGACTCATTCTCTTTCGTGCCATCATAAGAGAGTATTCCCAATTTTCTGTGTGGGTCTGTCTTCAAATATAGAAACAGGCCCTTACAGCATCTTTCTACTCACACACCTGGGGTCCAATAGACATGGACCCACATGGCAATTCTGTGTGAGAACAACTGACCTCAGGATAACAGGTGATAGCATAATGTCCCAGTCTTTACCGTGATCACCACAAAATGGTTCCAAACTGCCTAATATGCAAGAGACAGTTTTCCTGAGGCTATACTGCCCATCAAAAAACCTTATTCACAACTGCCAACCTTCAACACCAAAATGAAAGACTTGTCCAAATGCTATGTTCACTTTAGTATATTTCTTTTTAAAAAACAAATTTTATTGCTTATATTTGAAGTTTATAAACTGATGTTATGAGATACAAATAGGTAAAACAGTTGCTCTAGTGAAGCAAATTACCATAACTATTATTTCATACAGAGTTGTGTGTGGTGTTGGTGTGTGACAAGACCAACTCATTGAATAAAAACCCCAATGCAATGCAACTTTATTAACTCTGGTCTTTACTTGTACATTAGATCTCTAGATTTGTTCATCCTATCTTTTTTTATAACCTATTATTGTATCTGATATTTTTACAACAAAAGTTGCTGGCTAGACATGAAGATGTCAAAGAAAATGCTTTAAGGAAATCATCTGATTCTTATCTAATGTTTTACCAAGCCTAATTTACCATTAATTATTTAAGTTTTCTTTTATTTTTCTTATTCACAAAATTTTACCGTTCTTTTTTTCTGGGAGGGGCGGGGAGTGAGGGAGTTCCCATAGCTACATGCACTTGCTAGAGAGACAGAGAGAGATAGTGAGAGGGAAGTGAGAAATCATCCCCCAGGGAAGATGGCTAATCCCTTCTCCTCCATTCTCCTCTCAGGATTTTGGACACACATGCACCCAATGTGATTTTCAAGCCGTTGAGTCTGAGACTTGAACCATAGTTGGCCATGTGGGAATCCAGCACCTTAACCACCACACTGCCTGCTGGTCCCACAAAATTTTAGTTTACAAAACTACTTCTATAAATAATGTGTATTTGATTTCTTGTTTCCTCTATTTCATAAGCTCCATTATTTCTTTTATATTTATTCATTTATTGGGTTGTTGGAAAAGTCATGACATATTTTTTCTGTTTCTCTCTCTCTCTTTTTTTTAAAGAGAGATATTTGTTGTAGGGTGCATGTGTTCACCAGAGCAACAGAGAGAGAAAGAGCAACAGAAAGCAAGAAATCACCCTCCAGAGGGCTAGTCATCCTGCAGTCCCTTTTCCTCCATTCTCTTCTTGGGATCTTGGGCATGTACGTGCATGTGCCTGGCATGAGTTTTAAGTTGCCAGGTCCAGGACTCGAACCATGGTCGACTACATGGGAGTCCAGCAATGCAGTCATTATGACATCTGCTGGTTTCTTTTCTATGCTTTTCTATGCAAAAATGTGTCATGACTTTTTGACAAAAATGTCTCATGACTTAGTATTTCTTTTATTGGTAAATGAAAGAGAGAGAGAGGGAGAGATTTCCCTCCCTGCTAAAAATCAAAAACAAAAACAAAAACAGGGTCTTGATATGCACTTCCAACCTTTATCCAGCCACAGATCACAGTCAAATGTGTGTCCAGCATACTTGGGTAGGTCTCTGAACTTGAACACAGGAATCTTACCAGGTGGGATTGTCTCGCTAGAACATCACTAACCACTAGCGGTCTGACCACTGCAACACCTTGCACCTCCTAATCTCCACTACTTTTGCATAAACTTTCTCCTCAAAGGTTAGCATTATGTCAGCTACCTATGATCTCTTCTCTGAGCATAGTTCTCCATAGTTTTCTTCCTTCATCTATTTTGGAAGTCAGGAGATCTGTTCCTGAAGCTGATTGGCTTTGTGCAAGCTTTAATAGCTAAGAACAGGCCACCTGAATGCTCACTGCTGCGAGAGTTGAAATTTAATTTCAGTTGAGCTCAGGCATGCAGAAGTAGAACATTTTTTTTAAATCAGGGAGGTGCTTGAATGCCTTTTTGTTTTACTAAGTGACATAACCCTGAACCCCAGTAAGCTTCTCAAGTGCACTGCACATGAGCAAACATTCTAAAAGCTTCTATCTGACAGATTGCTGAGATGGATATGCAGTCCCTAGCACTCAGTAGGCACTTAGTAAATGTTTCTCAACAAAATGATGTGGATAAAAGAATGCTTGGCACCAAGGGCTATTCTGTCACTTGAGGTGTTTGGGCTAGAGTTGAGTATTTTTTGAGACTCACTAGAAAGGCTAACACTTTATGCTGTAAGAGTTGGAATCAGTCAAAGGCAAGAATTTCTTTTTATTTTTTCTCTTTCAGTTATTTTAAAAATGAATAAGAGTTCATAAATTGTGCTTTTCAAAAAACCAGGAGGATGTTTCCTCCAGTAAAATGCTAGAACTGTGCTTTAGAAAATACTTGTTATTGCTACTATGGTAATATTACTACCAATAGTGATGGGAATTGTGCATTAAGGGTAATTGCAGTGACTGCTTTAATAATAATCAGCTATAGAAAAGGATTGGAAGCCAACATTCAGCAGG
>NW_006201378.1:2391346-2408949 GCF_000334495.1 Tupaia belangeri chinensis
GCATAAGTGGCAGTGATGGATTTAACCACCCACTAGACTGACTGTCACACCTGGCCAGAGAACAACTTATGGAAGAACATTCCTTTTAGGAAATGGCTCACATTTCACACTCATGAGAACTATAAGTGTCTACACCAAGAACACCCAAACCCAAAGTTTCTGGTGGAGACAATTCGGGGGTGACTTGTCATCTAAGCCATTGACTGGTATGTATCAAATTCTATTTGAATTGCTCATTTTCTTTAATGTCATGGGATCACAGTCTACAAACACAGAATGAAAGTTAATAGAGATCATTATTTTTTTTCACTGGATTCTGAGCTCGGTATGTTATTCCTCTGTGTGTTCCTAGCTGTTAGCACAATCCCCGAAGTGCTTGCTCATCAAACTTGCAGAATCAACTTGTAAGGATTGGAGGGTAGAGGAGAGATGTGTCATAAGCACAAATTCACACCCTAAATTTAAGGTGTTTTGTCATTACTAGGGTCTTTGGATATTATCATTTACTATCGTGTCATATCATATCATATCCTAGCTAGCATGGCAAAAGGGCTCATTGTCCTTGTCATCAGAAAACCACCCATACTTCCACCGTCTCTGTCATCAGTATAACCACCTATTATGCTGTTGTCTCTGACCTCAATACCATCACCCATACTTCCACTGTTTCTGTCATCAAGGAGTTATAGCTATTCTTCAGGTAAAGAATGTATAGAGAAGGGCAAATAATAAAAACACCCAGAGAAAGACCAATAGTTGAAGTATGCTTCCCATAAATACTTAAGTCATTGTGGGCATGATACTGTCTTTAATTTAAGTATGATTAAGTGAGGGATCACGAGATGGCATGATTATGTTTCTGGACTTCTATAGTCTACAGCGGTTCAAGTCTTAGACCTAGTGGCTTAAAACTCACACTGGACGTATGTGTGTGCATGCTCAAAATTCCGAGGGGAGGATGGAGAAGGAATTGCAAAATCGCCATCCCCCCTGGGGGTGATTTCTCGCTGTCTCTCTGCCTCTCTAGCAAGTGCATGTGCCCTATAGCAAAAATCTCTCTTAAAAAAAATAAAAAGATGATCAAGTGATTGTAATAGAGACACTTGTGATCCTAGGGTGCAAGTAAAGAGCAAGGACATTGAAGGACTTCCTGACCAGAAACTGCCAAGATGGAGAGATTAGTAGATGAAGTCAGGAAGCCACAGAGCTGTGTTGGGCTCTTTTGAATACACAGAACAGGGGCCAGGCCTGTTTAGAGCCATGTGCTACCTGTCAAGCAAGCACTTAATTGAAAACACTTTCTTTTTAATATTAAAATATTAAAAGCAAAACATTTAACAGACACAAAACTGTACAATTATGTGTTAAGGATAATGTGTATGGTAATATCTTTGACTGGAATAATATTCATGTTTAGAAGATCCTCTTTTATGCTGCAAAGATATACAGTGATGTTATGTAAATACAACAAGAAAAAACTTAGTGCATGCTTAAGTGGAAGATTTTTTTAGACTTATTTAATTTTATTGTGTTTTTAAAATTATTATTATTTTTTAATTTGACCAGTGAGAGAGAGAGAGAGCAAAAGTGAAAAAGCGATCTACCAAGTCTGGGACTCGAATAAAAGAAATCTATAATCTCGCCATCTAAAGACAACCTCTCTTAGTGCTTAGTGCATTAGTAAACAGGTTCTCTGTACCTATACCCATATGCACTTTTATATGAATGTGATCTGCTGTCATAATGTTTCTACCATGGTATATCCACTTAAAATATATAACACACACATTTCCGTTATATTATACATTCATCTACAACTTCATCCTAGTGGCTGAACAGTATTTCATATGTGAATATTGTCTTGTACTGAATCTCCCACTGTTGATCAAGTTGCTTTCAATATTTTATGCTGAGAGATATCCTTTAGGGTAAATTTCTAAAATTACAGTTTCTAGATCAAGTAAATAATATTCTTTAAGGCTCTGATACAAAATTGTTTCCCAGAAGACTGAACCTATTTTTTCCTTCTTTGAATAGTGACAAACCTTGTCATCAAAGAATTAACAAGTAGAAAAAAGAAAAATTTTCATATTCTTTTTAAAATTTCTATTTCTTTTATTGCTAGTAAGAATGGAATTTCTTTCATAGGCCAATTAATAATTTGTACTGTGTAAATAAACTTTTCCTTTGCTGATTTTTTTTCTCTTTAGACATATTAACTTATATTTTCCATATTGATTTGAGATATTTTTCCCTGCATTAAAGTTTTTGTATCAATATGTCAGAAACATTTTTCTTGCTGCCTTTAATTTTTCTTACATTTTTTTCTGAACTATAAAAACTTGATTATGATATTCTTTATTTTTCTTAAATTCCTGCATTCCCACCTTCAAAAGCTTGCTATTTTAAAGTTTCCGTTTTATGAAGTACCTTTATTCACAAGGGCAAACTTCCTATGTACACCTCGCCCTAAGCTAGGAACAGATGATACGCTGTAACCAGGATAGGAAATCTTCACCTGCCCCAACCACTGATGACCAAAGTAGGTGTGTGGAGTTAACAGATTTCCTTAGAGAACTATTAAATCCTCCATCATCTCTCGTAGGTGGTCATTCAATCACTTCATATTTTCCAAGGTGCCTCATGACAGTTTAGGACAAGGCTGAACTTGGAAATTTCTTCCTTAAACTGAGTCAAAATCTGTGTCCTGGTTATGACTGTAGAGCTTTTGAATACACAAAGATCATTCAATCGTGATGAGAGGCTGGTCGGGAAGACACAAGGTCATTTCTACTGAGATATTCAGAGACTTCGTTCTCATCACACATAGACCCCTTCACTCTCCTCCTTCCTCTGGGGTTCTCTTGCACTTCTCCACCAAGTTACTTATTAAGGCATGGGTGGACATTGAGGCGTGGCTGGATGGCAGTTTTTTAGATCAAAAAGACACCAAGCAGAAGCATGCAGCAAAATGCACTTCCAGAGCACAGCCAGGTGTATAATTAGGACAAGGTAGAGAAGTTTCATGAAGAAGAAATGTAGACAGGATCAGTCAGGCCACATCCAGGGCTCAGGTCTTTACCTCAGAGCATATTACATGAAGAGTAACTGAGCAATTGAATTTCTTTGTTCCACTGGGTGACATAAATACTAATTATGACAAGAAAGTATAAATTGAAATGGTATTATGGTGGACACTTTAAAAACATTAATGTAATGGTGGCATTGAAGGTATTTGCCTGGGAACAGAGACTGATAAGGAGATGATAAGCACCAAGACCCAGAAGTACCAGCAGAAAGTAAAGGATAGGAAAGTTTCTGGAAGCCATGGGGGATTAGAACCACCCCAGCTGGTGGCTGGATAAAAGTGAAGTCAGTTGATTGAGGCATGACCATCCTTCCAAGCTCCTAGGCTAGAAAGCAGATTTTGCCAGGTATTCTAAGAATAAATGCTGCTATTTGCACTTCTCTTTTGAATTGATTGTTCATTTCCTTACCCACTTTGCTCTCTGAAGGTGTATGGCATGAAGAAAGCAATGTCCTTGGAATATGAGCCTGACAGCTCTAACAGAAGATGAGTGTCCAACAGATATTGGTCACACAAATGAATGGGGGGGGGGATGGAAAGGAAAAAGAATTACTCCTTTTTTCCATTCAGTCTTCATAAAACCTCCCTTTTACAAGTGTGGGAATAGGCATTTATTGAATATCAACACATGGCTCATCTAAGAGTTCAGTTTCAGGAGAGAACTTGAACCCAGTCATACGGCTATCAAGAGGTAGAAAAAGCTGCAGATAATTGAACAGAAACAGAAAGACACTGGCAAAGGACACTTTTCTGAGATGCGATGTTATGGCTACAGATCCTTGCCAGGATCTGAGTAGGAATTTTGCCCTTCAGTGGCTTCCTCTGTAATTATGGTCTTTCACGGCATTTCTAAAAGCATAAGGCAGCTTTGGAGGAGATCATTTCTTTCTTCTCGTGTTTTGATAACCAGCTGATTCTACAAATACAAAGACATTGGGGCCAAATGGTGGAGCACTGTTAATGCAACACTCTGCAAGGCTGACCCATGTGGGAGGGTTCCAGGTTCCAGGTTCACAGCAGGAGATCTCCCAGAATATCCTGAGTAGGTGCGTGTCAGGACCTGCGTGTCAGGACCAGGGCTGGCTGAGGCTGAGTGGATCATGGTGTGAAGACCCTGTTGGGGGTGCTCTCTCTGTTTCTGTAACTTTCTCTCTTCTCTCTCATTCATGGAAAAAGGAAATGAACACCCTTTATTTTTTAAACACATTTTTATTTTGCTACAAGACAATATAATCTCATGACACACTTTGACTTATTTAAAATTGTTTGTTCTATATAATAAATTCTGTAGAATGTTCTAACAATATAAACTATATATCTTTCTTTAACATCCAAGACAAACACATTTGCCTCTTTCTCTAGGTAAGTTTAGGAACATGCTGGAGTATATTAGGATCCTTATTTTTCCAGCATCCAAAACAAATACATATAACCTTAAAAGGAACTTAAAATGGAACTAAATTATGGGTTTTGTATTGAAACAGGGGCTCACTGGAGACAGAAACAGGGATAGAGGGAAAGTGAAAAAGCATCCCCCTGGGGGGAAGACCACACCTCAATCCTTTCTCCTCCATTCTCCTCTAGGAATTTTGGGGAGCACACACATATACAACACTCAGCATGTGTCTTAAGCCACCAGGTCTGACACTCAAAATACATAGTTGGCCATGTGGAATCTAGTCACCTTAAACTCTATGCCATCAGGTAGTCCAAGAAATAAACGTTTTCAAGAATAGAAGTCTTTGATACTTTACAAAGAAACCTGAATATGCAGGGAGGGATGCCTGCATATTTCTCACACTCGCTCTGTTTTTCTAATATCTACTTTATATATCTCAAATATTTTAATATTTAATGTTATTGTGTACTACATAATTGCATTTACAATGCTGTATCTGTTTGAGCTAACAGAAAGGAAGACAGCTCTACTGGATTTGATCACTCTTAAGTGCGGAAGCTCTAAGTGCCTCATTCTCAAGATGACCTCATGGGAGTAAGCTACCAAATCATTATTCTCCACCTAATAAATCTTATAGAAATTCCAGAATGAGTAAATGAATACTAATAATATTTAATGCTATCTCTAAGCAAGGTGACAGATCTTAGTGACAATTTTCCAGTACACCTGAGGATATCCAAAGCCCCATCCTGAGGGGACTCCAGATATCCCTAAGGTACAAGTTGGACATGGATGTGGTTCAGGAGTTAATAATGGCAGGTGCACATGATGCCGAACCTAGTGAAATGCTCCAGCCACACAGCTGCTCTGGGAAGGGGTTAGGGCCTCTGCACCGCCATTGTGAATGAGCCTTGCAGCATTGAGTTGGCACACGAGCCTGGACAACACATTGCACACCAGACACAAGGGGCCAACATCAGAGTCTAGAACCTGTTCCTACAGGCAGAACGTGCAATGATATGAGGTCAAGGGCCCACCTCAGTTCATCCCTGCTTTGTTGAGTCCTTTCACCTTGCCATATTTTACTTTCTTCACGTAGGGCTACTAGTAGCAATGAAGATGATGAGTATACTATAAAACGCTCTCTTAATTTTATAATAACTTAAGGTAGATATAAGAAGCAAAGAGGTGTGGTATTATCTGTTGATATTTCGTAGTTTTATCAACAGCTCTAGGGAGAAATGTTTTCCTGTTGAAATGCCCATTTTGTAAGACAGATAATAATGCGATTGAATGTATGGAAGAAAATGAAATGAAAAAAAAATAAAAGGAAATAAAAAAGAAGCATCATCATTATTTTGACCAAAAATATTTTCAAGAATATTAAGCAATTTGCATTCAAAACAGTGTCTTTCTGATCTCCAAGTCTGAGCCATCCTCTATCATATTGTTTTTATCTTTTTTTTCATATTGCTTGTATCTTTATGAAACAGAAATCATTACCTGTCCTTTCTACTTCTCAAAATTATTGTGTCAAGATTCAATGAGGTACTACACACAAAGGGCTTAATAGTCACGGAGTTATATAAATTCAGAGTGCTATATTTTATCTATAATTCTATGACTAAAGATAGTGTTCTTTAAACCAAAACATTTTGTAACTTATAATTTGTTTATATTCTTAAAGTAAGTGAGATGGCTTATCATATTAAAACCTACGAAACAGGAAAATTCATATAAAGAAATAAAAGTAACATCAGAAACTATTTTCAAGGAAGGGAGAGATGCTTTTATCTAGAACCTAAGGTGAAAAATTTTTATACTGTGAACTAAATGTAAACCCTTTAGATTTTAGCAGCCAGGACAAAATGTAAGAAATAATACAATGTAGTTCTTAACAGCTGATTAAGAAAAAAAAAAATGGAAGAAGTTTGTCTAGAGAAGAAAAACAGAACAACCTGACACTTTTCTGGGAGGAACTGAACCTGCGTCTTCAAGTAAAGGCTACAGCAGAATTCTTTGAAACACTGTCTCATAGAAGATGTTCTGAACCCTCTTGGGTTTCCTTGGTTTTACCAGTGCATCAAAATTCAGTTACGTCATTCCTATGGGCAGCTAAACTAATAGCTCCATGATTTCTGCAAAAGGCCAGAAAATTTTGCCTTTAAAGTGCTCCTCTGAAATATTGTTTGAACATCAAGTTTAGAAGCAGCTAAAAATGACTATTTGGAGGTTGGGCCATCGTATGAGATGCTGAGTCACTTTAACCACAAACACCTTCTTTGACTAAGAGTGACAACATTTTAGCCCAATAGAGAGCCCAGGTCTCATATCATAGTCTCCTATTCACTAATTCAACCATTAGCTCTGTACCTGCTTTGAGTCAGGCATATATTCGATTATGCATAGATGCCTGAGATACCGTTTACTCTCAAGGAGGAGCCCCTGTTGCATTATAATATAGAGGACGGAATTGTAGCTGGAATGTATGAAGCACTAGTAAGTCCACGTACTCCCTTAGTGTATCATGTAACTCATGCTGCTGAATCCTCATGACATCCTTACGAAGAAAGTGTGAAAATGATCACTTTGCAGATGAACTAATGGAAGTACAAACTGGTTCAATGGCTTGGCCGAGATCACACAGTGAGTGTATCCTGGAAGACGGAGACTTTTACTCAGATTGGCACCCTCCATGGAGGTTGAGCTGCAAAAGAAAGGGATGTCTAGAACTCTTGGGAAGAAAGAGGCTCTGCATGAGACAGTCAAGATGGGAGGAACGTGGGTCAGCACACAGGCAAGGGCAGCACTGCGAATGCAGCTCAGAGGTGCAGAGGCCTGGCACATAAGGACCTGCGAGTCACTCAGAACCTCAGGGGCATGCACAGTGGAGGAGGAAGCTGGGCTAGATGTGACACTGCAGATTGATAGACCCTGTGAGCCAATACAATTCTCCACATAAATGGATGTCAGTATAGGATTTTTAATACCTTATTTCAACAAATAAGGAAATAACAATACAAAACACACCATTCATTTTCCCTGTAATGCTAAAAAAGCATATGAAGTTATAGAAGGGGCATAATTTCAGAATAAAGGACAATTTATGCTTATCTATTTCTGCTATAAGGCATGTGTACTTGTTGGAGAGAGACACAGAGATAGAGGTGAAGAGACAGAGAGAGAGAGTGAGAAAGCATCTTCTTCAGGGGGAGGGCCATGCTTCCATCCCCTCTCCTCCTTTTGGGATTTTGGTGATGCAGGCACATGTGCCCAGTGTATTTTTCAAGTCACCAGGTCCAGGATTGGAAACACACAATCATGTGGGATCCAGCCATCTTAACCACCACACCACCTGCTAGCCTCTATTCTTTAAACTTAGATACATTTAGATTTAAACAAACAAACAAAGCCATCTTTTCTTTTTTCCTTTTGCAACCCTGTGAAGGTTTTGTTACAATTGTTCCCTGTTTTTGCTGCAAACAATGGGTCTTAGGGGTACTAGTGAATTAATTAAAAATAGGGAAACTGGAGAGGGTGAGAAGGAGGGAATCGAGGGGGAGAAAAGGAAGCAAAACATTTAAGAGACCCAAGTTGGAAAGATCTGTTGATTATAATGCAGATGGTAATATCTTTGACTGAACCAATATATAGTGTATTCATGATGGGAAAATTCATTTGGTATATTGTAACGATATGCAGTGATTGAATGTAGAAGAAAAATAGTTAACAACAGGTTATTGTGGGACCAGCAGTTAGCATAATGGCTATGTCGCTGAACTCTCATATAGCTGACCATGGTTCGAGTCCTGGACCCGGTGCCTTAAACTCACGCCAGGCGCATTGCATGCCTGCCCAAGATCCCGAGAAGAGAAGGGAGGAGAATGGATTGCGGCGTGGCCATCCCTGCTGGGGGGTGATTTCTCTCTTTCTATCTCTCTGTCTCTCTGTCTTTCTGGTGAGCACATGCATTCTATAGCAAAAACCTCTCAAAAAATTAAAATAAAAACAACAACAACAAAACAGGTTATTGTTATGAATTGCATTGTTTTCCCCCCAAATTCATACATGGATATCCTAGACCCTACTATCTCAGAATGTGATTGTATTTGGAGATGGGTTTTCAGAGGTAATTAAGATAAAATGAGATCACTGGGGTGGAGCCCTAGTCCAGTATGATTGGTTTTCCTATAAGAAGATTAGGGGATTGGTACACGGACACACACACACACACACACACACACACACACACACGGATGAGCTGTGAGGTTTCATGGAGAACACGGCTGTCTACCAGTCAAGTAGAAAGGTCTGGGATAAATCCAACTGCTGACACCTTGATCTCAGGCTTCCAGTCCCCGAAATAGTGAGGGAAAAAGGCCTGTTGCTTAATCTACCCAGTCCATGGTATTTTATGATATTTTATGTAAAATAAATGTGTAGCCTTCAATGTAATCATGAGTTAATTCTCTTGCTCTTTTCTATAGGGTGCATGTGCTCGCCAGAGAGGCAGAGAGAGAGAAAGTGAGAAATCACCTCCCAGGGGGATGGCCACGCCACAACCCCTTCTCCATTCTTATCTCAGGATTTTAGGCATGCATGCACTTGCACCTGGTGTGAGTTTCAAGCCGCTAGGTCTGGGACTTGAACTACAGTCAGCCATGTGGGAGTCCAGCATCTTAACCACTACAGCACTTGGTCTCCATCCCTTGCTCTTTTCTCCCTGTTGCCATTAGCACCACCAGACATAAGACAAGCACATTCTAGTGCCCCAGTAAGGAAGACTTTCCCATTTCTATGATATTTGTGGACATCATGCCACTGATATATAAAAAAAAAATGAACCTGTTTCAGTAAAGCATGTTCTGAAACACTGGGGAAACATTTTTAAAATGAGTCTCCTGTATCCCACCATGTTTGCCCTAATGTCTGCCCTCTGACTGATGGCATCCCAGCACATCTCATTCATCAGGGAGATGGTACCTGTACCAGGTGGGTGAGGGTACATGAACAAGCAAGCCTTCTCCTCTCTGTAGCTGGAATGTCAGGCCCCATGTAAGGGCTACTCTGCAGGGTCAAATGTAACAAGTGCATGAAGCACACAGCATTACGGCTGCCCCCTAGCAGGACCTCAGTGGTGCAAAAGTAATCAAAGTCCTACACTGTAGACATTTGCTGCTTGATATTGCATACATTTTTAAGTAAATGTGGTTGTGTTACGCATCATTTTAATGCACATTTCTCACTTTATGTTTTTGTTAATGACTTATTATTTGCTGTTTGTTTTATATGTATTTTAGACTATGGAAACAATGTCAGACAAAAAGCAAATTCGAGCAATTTTCTTTTTATTTTACTATAGGGTACATGTACTCACCTGAGAGAGAGAGATAGAGTGTGAGAAATCACCTCCTGGGGGGATAGCCATGCTACAATATCTTCTCTCCATTTTCCTCTTGGGATTGGGCATGCATGCACATGTGCCTAGCATGAGTTTCAAGCCACCCGGTCTGGGACTTGACCCGGAATCAATTACATGGGAGTCCAGTGAATTAACCATTATGCCATCTGCTGGTCCTGAGCAATTTTCTTATTTGAGTTTGAAATGGGTTGTAAAAAAGCAGAGACAATTTAGGACATCAGTAATCCATTTGGCCCAGGAGTTGCTAATGACTGTACAGTGCAAGGGTGGTTCAAGTTTTGCAAAGCAGACAAGAGCCTTGAAGATGAGGAGCATGGTAGCCAGCCATCAGAAGTTGACAATGACCAATTTAGAGCAATCATTGAAGCTAATCCTCTTTTTAAAATATTATTTACTTTAAAAAAATTTTATATACATTCAATCATATTATTTAGCTTACAAGTGAACATTTCAATATGTGAACATTTCTTCCCAGTCCAGTTGATCAAAATATCTTCAACCGATAACACTCCTCTTGAAACTATAAGAGAAGTTGCCAAAAGACTCAACGTCAATCATTCTGTGGTCTTTTGACTTTGGAAGCAAATTGGACGGATGAAAAAAAATCTTGCTCAATAAGTGGGTGCCTCATGAACTGCTTGAAATTTTAAAAATTGTCATTTTGGAGTATCATCTACTCTTATTCTATGCAATAACAGAAAACTATTTCTTGATCAGATTGTGATGTGTGATGAAAAGTGGATTTTCTATAACTAGCAACAACTATCAATAACTCAGTGGTTGGACTAAGAAGAAGCTCCAAAGCACTTTGCAAAGCCAAACTTGCACCCAAAAAAAGTCACAGTCAATGTTTGGTGGGATCTGAACCACTAAAGCTTTCTGAATCCTGGGAAAACTATTGCATCTGAGAAGTATGCCCCAAAAATCCACGAGATGCACTGAAAACTGCAATGCTTGCACCCAGTGCTGGTCAACAGAAAGGGCCCAGTTCTCCATGACAATGCCTGGCAACACATTGTACAATCAACTCTTCAAAAGTTGAATAGATTTGGCTACAAAGTATTGCCTTATCTGCCATATTCACCTGACTTTTCACCAACCAACCAACCACCACTTCATCAAGTACCTTGACAACATTTTGCACACTTCCACAATTAGCCGGATGCAAGAAGTACTTTCTAAGAGTTCATCAAATCCCAGAGCATAGGTTTTTATGCTACAGGAAAGAACAAACTTATTTCTCATTGGCAAAAATGTATTAATTGTAATGGTTCCTATTTTGATTAGTAATGATGTGTTTGAGCCTAGTTATAATGATTTAAAATTCATAGTCCAAAACCACAACTGATATTTTTTATGGTTTTTAATTAATTTATGTATTTTAAACATTTTAAAATTTATTATTATCATTTATACATTCAATCACTATACGTCATTTAGATTGTAAAGAGACTTTACCCAGCATGATATACACCTCTGGTCATCAAAGCATCTAACAACTCTCTGCATGTGCAAATCATTCACACACACAAAATGAACAGTGAGCAGAAATTATCACCATATTTTTATCAGAGAAATAATAAGCCTTGCCGGTCCTTGACTGGCTCTCGGGAGATGACTTAGGAGCCTCTGGAGAATCCTGTCTAGGAGTGCCCATATTTATCCTAGACTACATTGGAGCATTTATGCTGACAAAGTAGATTATGGTAAATGCCTGGGTCCCTGGGCCGTGTAGTTCTAGGTTTGAGCTATCTAGGCTCAGTTACATAGAAGCCCAGTGATTATGTGATAGGCCGCCCAGTAAAAACCCTAGACAGCAAGGCTCTGAGAGCCCTGGCTGGCAGTACACGGGCGCACAGCAGCAGGTCTTCGCTCACATTGGTGCTGGGAGAATTAAGAGCTATCTCTGTGACCTCATAGGAATAGGCAAGTGGAGGCTCACACCTGGTCTCTCCTGGATCCTCATGTGCACCTTTTACCTCTGCTGATTTTAATTGTTATCTTTTTGCTGTATAAACTGGAACTATGAGCAACAGTTTTTCTAAGTCTTAGTGAATCCTTGAGGCTGTGGGTGGTCTTAGGGAACCTCCAAATATTTGGTGAATAATCAATTATCACCTACTACAAACTGATCGATGTGTATGTATCAGTGCAAAGAAATATGAACAACAAGCAGAATTACTGTGGAAGGAACAGATTTCTCAACAAAGTGAGTAGATGTCAAAACCTAACATTTAAAGAAAAGGCCAAAACAGCTGGACCTTCATCACCTGTTCTTCTCTTTCAGTTTTGTAATGAAGACGACAGAAGTTTAGGCTAAACACAAAAGGGAAGAAGAGTTGTGGGAAGGTATTTAAAAATAGCATGTTAACTTAATCGGTGGAGAAGAAATGCCAGATACCCAGTATGTGACACAATCTGGCATTTAGACAAACATGCCATATTTTACAAGCTTGTTAATTTTCTTTTCGAAGTTCTATTTAGTCACTTTCAATTAATGTTAACAGAGGGATATAAAGTTAAAGATGAGAAATCTCATCAGAAAATTCAGCATTCATAAGTGATGAAGCACTTGCTGAAATTCTAGCACAGCTTGTAAATCCATCTTTTTTGCACTTGTACATGTCAAGAATTTAAACTTAATGCTGAAAGCTCCCAAACATGCCAAGTCTATCTGAAAACATAACAAGTGGGAAAGAAAATCCTATAAATGAAATTCCCTAAAAATTTATAAATTTCACACATGACTGCTCAGAAAAGCACACACCAGGTAGCAGACCACCAAGGAAGAGTCCCAGCTTTCAAGCAGGATGACTCTTAAGCAGCATAGATACTTTCCCTCGTTCTATTTGTTCCTTCTTCCACAAACATTTCCTGGACAACTGTTGAGTGCACTGTATTGTATTGGGCAAGGTGAGTACAGGGAGGACAATGACAGAGTGTTTGCTCTGCAGCTGTCCTAAGCACCCTATGAAAGACAGAGGTGCCCACAAGTCAATTCCAAGAAGAGATGGCGCAGCCACCTGTAGTGGGCTGGCATGAGGGAACACATGAGGGATCCTGCATGATGAGGAGGGAAGAAGGGCACCAACCTCTTCACGCCTCTTCCCTCCACACCTGTCCTCTCTGTACACCTGTTCCCACCACACCTGCTCCCTCCTTATCTGCCCCCACCACTCCTATCCTCCACACTCGCCCCCTCCAGCCTCAACTGCTACATAACCCAGCCCCGGGTCACATGTCTTCAGCTTCTCATATTAGTCTGTATCTTGCAAGTCCACTTCCCTGTCCTGCCTTCTTCGAGGCACTCTGTTGTATGCCCGCTCACTGCCTTTGTCCATAGGGCAGCTGGTTCTCTGTGTCGCTCCCACTGGGCTAGCTACCTGAGCAGGGGAAGCATGTCTTGTCTTTCTCTCAAGGGCAAAACCTAACACACAGCAGGTGTTAACGATAAGTGTGGTGGATGCAGGAGAGAGTTAGTGGAGCCAAAACACAGACACGCGAGCCACCCTGTGCATATGAAAACTCATCGTAGGGGGTGACAAGAAATGATGTTGGAAGCATGGAAAGGTGCCTGGTAATGATGATGCTAAGTGGTTTGGGCTCTCTCCCATACTCAACAGGAAGGCTGTGAAGAAGCATATTTGCATTTTAGAAGGATAGTGCTAATTAACTGAAAAGGAGTTTGTAGAAATGCTTAAGGAAAAGATATATGCCCTCATTTTAGAGAGTCTCAGGAAACACTGGGAGTTTGTGGGGGCAGGAAATGGGTATGGCTGTTGAACTTTGAAGAACATGGTTAACACGGAGCAAAGATAACACACATTATCTAACAGCATTTTCATTTTTTTTTGAATAGAGATGTTTAAGGATTGATAACATTTTAAGAGAAATTCAGTATACATGCAATTACCTTAGAAAAGGTAAGTAATATCAGGCATACCCTAGGTGAATGTTCTCTCCTGTCACTATTAATCAATCTCAAGTCTACTAAACGTAGGGTCTATTGTAGCGAACACTTACGGGATTGTTGGATTCATCATTCCAGCCACATATGTCATGTTGAGTCTAGACAGGAGCTAAACAACTGTAAGGCAGATGTGCACACTCTGTCAACGAATATTTACTGAGCACCTACAGTATGTCAGTTACTGGTCCAGACTAGGAATACAGGGAAAAAGAGTTGATGCCTGTCTCTGAGCTTGCATTAGTCAATATCTTAAAGAGATTAGGACTCTGATGAAAAGTCACACAGTTAAGTGTTAGTTTTGAAAAATAGTAATTGACGGGGGAGGAAATAACAGTAGGTGGAGGTAATTTACATCTCACATGACCAGTTGGCGCTTCCTGGCTATCAGAAAGCAACCTCAGGGCTATGAGATTTGGCCTCAAGTCTTTGCTGTCTTCTTTTTCTGTGTTTTAAAGTTCATTCATTCATCTTTTCCATGAAAGAGAAAGAGAGAAAGAGATAGGTACTCCCAGCAAGGTCTCCACATCACAATCCTCCCCAGCAGCAGCTGCCTGGATCCCAGGCACTGACATGCATCTGGTATGCTCGGGGATGTCCTGGGACACAAGCCCAGAACCCTTCCTATTCTGGTCCAGTTCTGTTACTGCTGCACCATCCCCTGGCCTATGTTTCCTCCCTTAATGTCGGGCCCCATTCATGGCACTGCTCCTTCTTCCAAATCCTATCTCTGTGTTTCCAGCCTGACCCTGATGACTTGACCCATTTTTCTCTTTACTGGGTGAAGCTGTTTGTTACTCGCAACCCTAGCTTCTATCAGCAAATCAATGATGCCCTTTGTATATTACCATCTGGATTCTTTCTCTTCCTGAGTACTCTAATTTGCTTTTTGGCTAAATCAGAAAAAAATAATTAAAAAGACTTTGAAATTTTGGGGAAAATGTATTTAACAAAATAATTTTGCAGATGACTCAGTCGCCTCTGCTCTGATAAGTAATTAGACATCAGTAGGCCAGGTGTGATGGGTACATGGTCCAGAGATGGGACACATTGAGAAGAGTAACCTCCTTTTCCATAAAAGGGGTCTTGGAAAGTTGTAATCAAACAGCTGAGTCTTACAGTTTCCCCCACTCCTTTCTGGGTGATCCTTCCTGCGTCCTGTTCATGGTGTGTGTTGTCTTCCTCTTTTGTCTTCTTCTCTCACTCAATGTGATCTGTTTATCTAGATCCATCCGATCTATACCTGCAAATCTATAGCTAGCTATCATATCCATGATATATCTATATTTATATAACCAGGCCTCTGTATCTGTCTGTAATATACTCAAGATGGGAGAAAAAGCTATTTGCGAGCTGTGCTGGAATTTAGGCCCATGTTTCATCCCTACAAAGGCTGAATTTTCTGCTGATATCTTTCTTTTGTAACTTTGTGGTCTTTTCATAGTCAACAAAGTGACTGAGTAGGACTAAGTAGGAATTTGAAATGAAAATTAATTAATTTCCAAATATGGCTTAAGGATAATCTGGGTTGGAGAATGTGCTAGAAATACTGCCTCAGCTTATAATTATTGCAACATTGTTATCATGACCCCACCTGCCAAATGGCTACACTTTGTCTGCAGTTTTCAACTTGATTATACTCAGTTACACAATGAAAATGGCCTCTTTTACCAGAAATGATATTCCAAAATAAAATACAGCAAATCCTTTCATAAGAGGACCCATATGCTCACCCTAGAGCCACACAGGGCCCTCTCTGTTTATGCTGGACCTGGTGGTCACCTTCACGTTTTGCCAATTCTGCTTCTTTGAGTTCTGGGCACAGATGTGTTTTCTTGCCCTGAATCTTTCCACCTGCCAAGTCTTAGCTCAAGCTCATCTTCTCAGGCCTTTCCTAAGATTCCATAGAAAATGATGCCCAATTGCTTTTTCTTTTTTCTTTTTTCTTTTTTTGGAGAGTGTTTTTGCTATAGGGTGCGTGTACTCACCGAAAAGAGTGAGAGAGACAGAAAGCAATCCCTTCTCCTCCATTCTCCTCTCGGGATCTTGTGCATACATGCACACGCTCCTGGTGTGAGTTCAAGCCACTGGGTCCAGGACTCGAACCATGGTCTACTACATTGAAGTCCAGTGACATAGTCATTACTCTAACTGCTGGTCCCCCCAATTGCTCTTTCATGTCTGAAACATTGCCTTTTATTTTACAGAAACTATGAAGAGGCCTTATATTAGTGTATGTATGGTTCCCCCCCCTTTCCTTTGTTTTTCATTTCAATGCAAATACTATTAATAATTTAAAAGCAGACAAGAGAATAAATTGGGCAAACAAAAAATGTATTAATCAAAGTATTGAGGAGGGACGTTTACAATGACAAAACAGATCACATGGGTCAAATCAGTCAGCTCGTGAATAATACAATAAAATCCCACCCTCCAACGTGTTTCCTTTATAATAATGTCTAAATTTATAGCCGTTACAGACACTTACTTGTTTTCACATCTGTTCCTAAAACATAGGAAGACCCTGAGCCTCTTCTGACCAGCCATGCCTGGAGCCCCTTTCAGAGCCCTGCCCCGGATAATACACAAGCTGCTCAGTAGACATCAGGGACCAAGTGAATATTTGACTGCACCCCACATCCTTCTGGGTGCAGGCACCTGCATTTCTCTCCTACACCCTTAGATTATTCTGTTTGTTCTTCTATGCTGAGAACATTGTGTGGCTCAGGGAACACCCTCAGCCACTGTGTGCTAAATCCGTAAGATCTGAGGGACAGGTCATATAGTTTTCAGCCAGTATCTAATAGACAGATGAACAGTTCTAATCAAGAGAGTCTAAAACAGTATTTTCTGATAGGTGGATGTGGAAAGTAAGGAAGTGTGATGGCTCATTAATGTCATTACCGGTAATAACTAGATTACTAGTGCATCTCTAAAGCACATTTGACTTAAACTGAATATTCTCTTTCTGCTTTTTCCTACTAACTGTATCAAAATTAAAACTTGAAGCTCCCCAGCAAAGGATATCCCACTTCCAGAGAAAGTCACTATTTAGAGTTCTTATCATTTTAGTCTTTACCATGTAATACAAATCACTGTATACAGTGATTACATACAAATCATTGTATTTACAATGTAACAGTAAAGCATAACTATACATTATTAAGTCTCTATATCGGAAGTGGGAAAGCCATGACTTCCTGCAGACCACATCTGTCCCGTTTTCCTGTTTGTTTTAAATAAAGTTTAGTTGGTACACAGTCATGGTTATTCATTTACATATTGTCTTCGGCTGTTTCCCACCTACAACAACATAGTGACTAGCTGGGACAGAGACCACACGTGACCTACACAACTAAATTATTGGGTCATTGGGAAAGTTATAATGCATTTTTTTTTTTTACATAGAAAAACATGGCATGACTTTCCCCAATGATCTAATATTAACTACCTGTCCCTTTACAGAAAATTTTTGCCAAACTGTACTTTGTACCATGTTATAGCCACAGAGTGGTTCAACTATTTTTTTAAAATGTATTTTAGGTTACTCTTTTATTCTAGTGATTTCTGTTATTATCATCACAGGAATTTAGTAAGAATATTTCAGCCACCACTGAAAATCAACTTTCACTCAAAATTACATAATTTGGGGTGACTAATACATGGAGAGATCGCAAGGATCAAAAAAAATTTCTTCTGAGTTTTCCACCCACAGTAGTATTTTTTG
>NW_006201378.1:2409371-2426243 GCF_000334495.1 Tupaia belangeri chinensis
TTATATACACTGTTCAACTCTTTACTTTAAAATGAAATCAGGAGCTCTTCCATGTATCACACATTAAATTCACTGTTTGTGGTGCCCATCAATCCACAGAACTGGCTGAAAACATACTCAAGGTGTGAGGTTTGCGGTCTAGTCTTTGATTTTCCTGGAGAGAGTCACTTAATACTGATGGCCTGAGTGGTCTCATCTGCAGGCTAGAACCCTGCTGTGTCCACTGACTTTAGCTCTGCCATCAATCTAGTGGATCTGGATCTATATAAGATGCCAACGTTCTGTAGCCCACAACTTGAGTAGTATGTCAGAAGAACCATTGTGGATGAGTCCTAGAGACAGTAACCATATTGCAGTTAGTAAACAGCCTCTGTTAGCACACCCTTGGGCAGGTGGGTAGCAGGAGAGATACCATAGACCACTCTGCCCTATCTTTGCTTCCTGAGAGGTCCCTCTGGCCAAAAGGACAGCCTTCAAGTGCCTATGTACCTGGAAGAGTTCTGGGGAAAAACAATTAGAATTAACTTTTGTACTATGTCAGCAATAGTTACTTTCTTCTCATCTATGATTTTTCTAAGATATTCCATCAACTAACACATCAAGCCTATACTGTATGCAGAACTGCTGACAAAAGTATTTTGTTAAATATACCTCTATGTGTTTCAGGGAGAAATGATTTATGAAGACAATGTTTAATAACAATTTGGCTATAAAGTATTTCTGGGTAAGAGCTATCTAACAAAATTAAATGTACTGTAAAAGCTAAGTATGCCAAAAAAATTAAACTTGAATCATTATATTGGAAATGCTGGTGGAAGGAAAATGCATTTTTTAAAACAAAAGGAGAATATTTGAAACTTATAAGATATTGCAGTATATGAACATAAGGTGTCTGAATGATTTTTCCATGGCCCAAGGCCACAGGTGCTTATCAGAGAAAGACAGAGAGATGGAGAGGGAGAAAGCACTCCTCCAATGGGGTGCGGACATGCCACAATCCCTTCTCTATTTCTCTGCCTTGTTGGTATTTTGGGTATGCCCACACATGTACCTGGCATGTTTTTCATGCCACCAGTGCTGAGATCGGAACTGTGGCTGGGCATGTGGGATCTGGTTTGCCTAACCAGTAGGCTATGGAGCTTACAGTCATCTACATAGCAATATATCAACTGTTTTGTACAGTTTCCTATAAGGGTGTGTGGGGGCGGGGGAGGTGGTGGTAGTTGTGACAAAATTAGGAGATCCAAGAGATAAAAAAAATGAATTCTAGTTTTTTATCTATTATTGGAATGTCTACAGAGTTCTTCCCAATGGCGCTGAGAGGTTACTTTCATATTATTTAAGTATTTGTAATGTAGCAGCACACAGCGGAGGGGAAGGTGGCCTTGAGCCCAGGTTCCTTGTGTTCCAACCTCAACTCTATCACATGATGGCATATGTGTTAACCTCTCTGAGACTAAGGGTCCTCATCTCTTAAATGAAGATCAGAGGGTCTAATATCATGCAAAGGATTAGAAGAGATAATGCAAGTGAAGTTCTTATGATAGTTTCTATGTTAGAAGAAAAAGGACAGAATTACCCCTATTCATAAACTCTAAAGTTTATATATGTCCTTGTAAAGCTGGATCCCAGCAGGAGTTTTAATAGACAGTGTTGCTATTCTAGAACTGATCCCTACTTGAGAGAGTCCTTACCTACCTCTGTATCTACTTGTAACAAAATCTCCAAGTTCTGGGCTGTGTCAGGTACCTCCTTCTTAAATATGAATAGTCTTACTACCTTTTCTTCATCATCTTAATACTGTAGCTATTCTTTTATAGTGTTTGTACGGGATGTGTCCTAGTTTGTAAAATATTGTGGTCTCACCCTCAACCCAAATTGCACTGTATGCTCTTCATGCTGTATGGGTTTTACCCCTTTCTTTGGTGTACTTGCTTTTTAGATATTTAACATTGAGGTATAATTCAAATATTAAAATTTACTCTTTCAAGGTATACAGCTCAGAGGTTTCAGTATATTCACAAAGTAGTACAATCATCCCCACAATGTAATTTTAGAACATTTTGTATTATTCCAAAAGAAACCGTATCCATTACCAGTTATTCCCCATTGCTTTCTTCCCCTAGCCCTCTGGAACCCAGACACCACTAATCTGCTTTCTACATAGATGTTCCTATTCCAGACATTTCATATGAATAGAATCATACAACGTGTGGACTTATGAGTCTGATGCTTGATACAACATTTTCAAAGTTCATCTAATTGTAGCATATATTCCATTTATGGATGTGCTACATTTTGTTTATTCACTCATCAGTTGATGGACACTTTCTGGCTGTTATGAATAATATTGTTATGGACATCTGCATGCAATTTGTGTGTGTGTGTGTGTGTGTGTGTGTGTGTGTGTGAAAATGTATGTTTTTATTTCTGTTGCAAATAAACCCAGGAGTGGAATTGCTGGGTCATACAGTAACACTGCGATTAATTTTTTGAGGAATTGGGACCAGCAGAAGGCATAATGGTTACATTGCTGAACTCTCACATAAGTGGACACAGTTTGAGTCCCTGACCTGTAGCTTAAATTCACACATGCTCAAGATCCCAAGAAGTGAATGGAGGAGAAGGGATGGCCATCCTCTCTGGGGGGTGATTTCTGGCTTTCTGTCTCTCTGTCTCTCTCCATTTCTCTAGTAAGTACATGTGTCCTATAGCAAACATTCCTCTTGAAAATAAATTTTTGTTGTTGTTGAAGAATTGCCAGACTGTTGTCCACAGTGCTGGCACCATTTTACACCCCCACTGGCATTATATGAGAGTTTCAATTTCTCCACATCCTCACCAACATTTATTACTGTTCATCTTAAGATTATAGTCATCCTACTTGGGTGTAAAATTGTATCTTACTTTGGTTTTGCTTTGTTTTGCATGTCTTTAATGACTGTGTATGTTTTCAAGTACTTAATGGGCCACTTGCATATCTTTCTACAGAAATGTTTATTCACATTCTTTGTCCATTTTTTATTTTAAAGACTTATTTTATTGTTATTGTTCTTCAGTTTTTCCAGAGAGAGAGAGAGGATGAGAAAGCAAGCCACCAGGTCTGGGACTTGAACCACAGTTGGGCATGTTGGAATCCAGCACCTTAACCACCATGCTACCTGCTGGTCCCTCTTTGTCCATTTTTAATTTGAGTGGTCTTCTCTTTTTTTTTGGAGAGATTTTCACTGTAGGGCGCGTGCGCTCGCCAGACAGACAGAGAGAGACATAGAGACAGAAAGCGAGAAATCACCCCCCAGGGGGGATGGTCACGCCACAATCCCTTCTCCTCCATTCTCCTCTCGGGATCTTGGGCACGCACGCACACGCGCCCGGTGTGAGTTTTAAGCCACCGGGTCCGGGACACGAACCGCGGTCGACTACGTGGGAGTCCAGCGACATAGCCATTACGCTAACTGCTGGTTCCCAGAGTGGTCTTCTCTTATTGGTGGTGTTGTTGACTACAGTAATCTTCTATATATACTAAACACTATATTCTTATCAGACATATGACTTGCAAATATTTTCTACCATCCTATGAGTTGTCTTTTTATTCTCTGTACTATGTTCACTGAAGCACAAAATATGGTAGTTTTGGTACCTTGGATTAGGAGAAATTCGTTCAACATAGTGGTGGAATTCAAAGGCATTGAGAATTATTCTGCACAGACTCACCAGGTAAAAACCTAAACATCTCTGTGATGTTCAGGACTCCCTCCCCATGGGCATCAGTTACATCATAGTCCACTGATGGTACTACCTGGAGGTGGCACTGGGCCATCAGCATGCATGCTGGCCCCAGGGCCAAGAGCATAGAGAGAACACCACCAATGCTTTATCCAAAGCACTCATGGATACAGGAGGGAGCACTGCAGAAAAAAGGAAAAGTGTAAAGGTAGAAGGAAAGATGTTGGGAACAAGTGTGCAAAGGTATTTTTGCTAAACTTGCTTGTGATGTTGTAATTCTGGCAGGGATACACCTTAGGAATCCTGAAAGAACTCCTATAATAGCTTCACAGAAAGTGCATATTATATATGTGTGTATACATATATATGTGTATATATATGTATATATACACACACACAAATAAACTTCAAAAAAAATTTTTTTTGGAGAAGTTTTTGCCATTGGGCACATCCGCTCACCAGAAAGACAGAGAGAGAGACAGAGAGACAGAAAGTGAGAAATCACTCCCCAGGGGGGATGGCCATGCTGCAATCCCCTCTCCTCTATTCTCCTCTCGGGATCTTGGGCACACATGCACACGTGCCTGGCATGAGTTTTAAGTCACCGGGTCCGGAACTTGAACCGCGGTCGACTACATGGGAGTTCAGTGACATAGCCATTACACTAACTGCTGGTCCCTAGATTTCAAAAATATTTTATGCAAGATAAATTTGTACTTTCCATGTTTTATTAACTGTTTGAAGTCCCCTCATATCTATGTTTTTGGAATGGAATCTCTCCTATCTTATGTCAATACTGTTTTTATTATGCCTGTGAAACAAGCAAAAGGTGTTTTCTAATTTGTCTATGAAAGAGCAGAATGCACTTGAGTTTTCATTCTAGTAAGCGTCTTCTGTGTAGGATGGTAAGATGCAACCAGTGAGTTTCCTAAAGTAGCAAATATGTTGAAGAACAAAGAGTGAAGTTGCAGCAGCAGTGTGCTCTTTTTCAAACCTATTTTCCTGGAATATGAGGCCAGAAAACCACAGGGATCCTAGGGGTTATCCCACTGAATTACATTCCCTCCTGCGCCCACTGTGGTGTGCCATGAGGCTCTGCTAAAGCTTTCCCCCTTCTACTTTGAGCATCCATAGTGCCTTCCTGAGGTCCTTTGCACTAGTTTCAGGGAACGATGCCTTCCTGGAGGTATTTTGCACTAGTTCCAGGGGATGAGCAAAGGTTCCAAAAGGAATGGTAGAGAGAACAGTGACAATTTAGAGTCCCAACACCTGCCACTGATTACCTGTACACAAACTTTGAAGCTTACTTTTTTGTATTCTCAGGGCAAAACCAAAACAGTCCTCAGTTAACTTTTTTTTTTTTTTTTTTTTTTTTTTTTTTTTTTTTTTTTTTTTTTTTTTTGATAAATGAAAGAGCAAATAGATGGGAAGCTCAATTAAGCCACTTTACTTCTTTAAATTAATAAGATTGACCTAGACTTCTTCTGTAGCCAAGTACATTTATTAGAAGTAGACCGTCGGCTCCACTTCCTATTACAAAGATTGTAATGGGCACATTCTCTACACTGGGTCACTGGCCTTTGTCATAAAGATAAGCAATGCCTTCCCCTAAATAATATTAGGCATAAAATATAAATACAGTAACTCTGGAAATTACTGTTGTTTAGAAACTATTTTAGCATTTAATGCAAATAATTTTTTATCATCACCATCATCATAATCACATCACCACTGTCACCATGATCACCACGGTCACTATTACCATCACCATCTTGTCACCACCACCACCATCATCGTAATTACGTCACCACTATCACCATCATCGTTATGGGCACTATGACCATCACCATCTTCACCACCACTGCCACCATGATCACCACCATCACCATCTTCATTTTTGTCATCTCTTTCTTCTTTCACCTTTTCTTTCCTCTCCTTCTAACTTCTTTTCTCCCTTTTCTTCTTCATCATATTGTTTTATACACAATTGTTTTCAATTGCTATATACTGACCACCGATGCCTATTTTAAGGGATTATACATACTGTATCTCATTGCCTGCTCTCTCACCTATATAGTCAGTCATATGCCTATTTTAGAATGAGGTGACTTGAGTCTAGAAAGTTCCAATGAGTTGATTTTCAAGGTCAGTTGGCTAGTAAAAGGCATATTTTGGGAACTCCATAATCAATACCTTTTAATTATATCACAAATTAACTTGCAGGAAGATGCAGAAAAACATTAAGACATAGAAAATGAACATTGGCTCTTGAGTTATTTATACCTAAAGGTGAGAGCCTATTGTTCCAATGGTAATCTGAGAGGTTGCTGAGTCAGCCCACCTTATTTAAGAGGCAAGGAAACCGTGGCTCAAAGGGAGTAATGGGTCATAGGGTCCTGGGCCACTTCTTACCTGTTAGAGGTGGAGAAGCCACTGGGGATTCCTGACGCACAAAGGCCCCATAAAAATAGTCACCTGGTTACTGAACGAGCAGAACCACACATACTCTCCCATCCCAGGGGATGCTTACACTGAGAAAAGTTCCCAGAACTAAGGCACATGATATTTAAAGGGCAAATAGATAAGTGCTCTCCTAACAGGTCTCTGTATAGACAAGGGAAGAATGAACTGGATCCTGGCTCATCACTGCAGCCTTTGTGCTCAGGGTGTCTTCCTTCCTACCCACAGTTTTCTTCTCTGGCTCTTCCCTTCCTCTTTTTCACCTCTCCCCTCCCTCCTTTGCATTTACCTCCCCGCCCCCAGAAGCACACAGTGCCTCAGTTTCCAGAGTTCCTTCACTATTTCCATGTTAGCCTTGAGTTAGTGTCTCCAGAATACAGATCAAGTAAATAATAATATCCCCCCAAATTTCATTGTTTAATACTTAAATAAAGCAACAAGGAGGAGTAGTAGTTCTCCTCATTTATCTGTGGGGACACTGAAGCAGGGAGGGTTAGCGTGCTCTTGAACTCAGGATGCAAGAACAAAGGTATGGAAGACCAAATTACTAAATGGAACACATGCTACACCACCCAGTTAAGTTCAGGCTGTGTTGACACTAAATGATGTTTTCTCTCCAAAGAGACTATTAGTCTAGGCTTCCCCAATAATTCCAGGAGTTTTTGTGCACTGTAAAATTGCATGCATAATTTTGGACACATGCATTTTCACAAACTTTCATTTGGGGAATGGTACACAGATACGTGAGACGCTCTGGACCCCTACTCTAGACTCATAAAGTTCCTCACTACTCTTCCTTTCCATGGGTTCCTAGGTGAGAAAAGGATTTTTTTTCATGTGCTTTATTGAATTATTGGGAATATCTGGTTTTCTTTTTTTTTATTTTCCAATTTATATATTTTTCTGAGCTATTGTTTTCACTGCTTAAGTATTCTAAACCTTATAATAAATTGTTCTTTATTTTCTAGGACATGATGCCCCACCCACAACTAGTGTGGAGGATTTAATTCATCCTATAAAAATTTATTGGTGCTTTTATGTGTCAGGCTCTCCTTGAAGTATGCAGGATCAAGTTGGAGTAAAAAAATACAAAGACCCAGCTCTAGAGGGGCCCAGATGTCTTTTACAGAATCATTTGTACTTCTGACTGTCCCTTATTTTATTGTCTTTAGTTTCCATTTAAAAAAAAATATTTAGAGACACAGAGACAACAGAGAGAATGAGAGAGAGAAAGTGAGAAAGCAAGCCACCAGGTCTGGGATTCAAACCATGGTCGGCCATATGGGGGTGTCCAGGAAATTAAACACCATGCCACCTGCTGGTTCCACTCCTTTTTTTTTTTAATTGCCAGAGGGCACATGAAAGAGAGCGAGCAAGCAAGAGAGAGAGAGAGGAGACAAAGCACCTCCATTCACCTCCATTGTTACAAGCCCTCCTCTTCCATTTCTCCACTGTGTTGGGACTTGGGGCACACATGTGCATGTGCCCAGGGTGTCTTACAAGCTGTTGGGGCTGGGGTTTAAACTGCCCTCAGCCATGTGGGATCTGGCCCCTTATGCATGAGACCAGACTGCTGCACTACACTCCCCTGCCCTAGTTTCCTTTTGCCTGATTTTTCCTATTTGAAACTTGTTTGATTGTACCACAACAAATCCTTTTAGAACAAAACAGGTCACAAATAAACATGACCACTAAATACATAAATCATACTCGTGGTTCCCTGAGCATTACACGTGTCCTTTATAAATAATATGTCTTCTTCCTGCACTGTCTTCAGCTTTCTCCATCTATCATCTCCTGTTCATCCATCAAGACCAGTTCAAAACTTCCCTACTCCATGAGACTCTTTCTCTCTCTCTTTTTTTTGCCATAGGATGAGTGTACTCAACAAAGAGGGACAGCAAGAAAGACATTAAGAGGAAAATTGAGAGACCACTCCCCCAGAGGGATGGCCATGCTGCAATCCCTTCTCCTCCATTCTCCTCTCGGAATTCTGAGCATGCACATATATACACCCAGTATGATTTTCAAGCCACCAGGTCTGGGACTTGAACCACCGCTGGCAATATGGGAATCAAAAGCCTTAACCACTACACCACCTGCTGGTCCCAGAAACTTTCTCTTACTCAAAAAAAAAAAAAAAAAAAAAAAGGGGGGAAACTCAGCCCTCCTTTCCTAGTTTCTTAGAGCGCTCGGTACATCTATGTGATAGCACACCCTACACTGCATTATAGTTATTAACTCACCATCACATTCCTCCAGATGGAGCACAACATCCCCTTCTATTTCATATCTCTAGAATATAGCAGAGCAACCAATCTGGGAAGACACTCATACGTACTGTTGAGTATGTAATAACACAGTCTTAGACTACACATGCCATTCTAAGCTCGAGCTTCTAAACTTAAATAACGGTGGCCAGTCGAAGGTTGCTTCTCAAGCAGTGTCTTTATTTAGCCAAGGAACCCTAGTTTCTGGACACCAGCCCAGTTTGGTAACCTTTAAACCTCTCGGCTCAGGTTGTGACTAGAACAGAAAGGGAGCACTGCAACTGCTTTGTCGGGCCTTAAGAAATTTAGAAATTTTCTGGGCAGTAACTCAAGAGTCAAGCCTTGGATGAGGGGCTCTCAGCTCCAGATAAATCACACCAAGGTTTCTAGAATTGACAATTCAGACACTTAAAGGATTCTGCATTTTCAAATTTTTATTGAGGCCCTGAGGCTGTATCTGATGGGGTGCAGACCAATACCCTAGCAAAGAGAGTCATCTGAAAGATGGGGAGTTACTGGCGTAGGAAAGGAGAGGAACAGACAGAAGCATCAAGGAGGAAAATAACATAGGGACAAGCAAGACAGAGTGGGACGATTCAGGAGGTAATTTAGTGTCCCTTTTTCTTTACCCCTTGTCATCACATTTATCATTTTACACTATTGTTCCTGGATAGGAAGACAAATACCGTAATGGGGAACAGCAAAAGGCAGGTGCAAGGTTGCCGTGGAAACCTCTATCTGGGAGTGCCTGCAATCTCAAGTTGAATGCGATGTGGTCGTTCTGTGGGATTTCACATACAGCACGCGGATGCTCTTCTGCATGTGGAATGGAGGCAGGATGGGGCACGCCTGCCTTATTCACATCCTGTCTGCACCATTTCTTCACTGGGAGCTGCTTTGTGAATTGTACAGCTGGTTTTTAAGGAAGAGGTAGTGAAATAATGAAACAAAAATGAGAAAGCCACAGCACACTTCCTAGCCTGTGTCTAGAGAACACTCACTTAACCTCTGGAAGCAGCCTCCCTCTGGACGCAGTTATGTTGATGTCTTTGCATAGAGGATGGGCAGATGAGTGGTCATGCCAGAAACGGTCCCATAAAGCTGCCAGAGCTGCTCCGGCTGCCCGCTCTTGATCTACGCAGCTCTCGCACTGTAAACAGCTCAGGTCTCCTGTGAGAAAGCTGTCAATTTTGATCACATCCAGATTTCTCCCTGACTTTCAAGGCAGCCAGTAAGAACTTCCAGAACAGCACTCAGGCTCATGGGCCTCACCCACCTGTCAGGGCTGTGTGCCACCCTCCCAGCTCCCTCCTCAGGGTGCCAGCTGCCTGGGGGCTCTGCAGCACAGGGATCTCTTGGTCACCCAGAGTCCATGGGTCTTCTTTGCCCAAGACAACCACTGCCCTCTGTCATAGTTCTCCGACTATCAGAATATGCTGACTTTGCCTAGTTCCTTCCCTCTGCCCTCTTATCCGTACTTTCTACAGACCAAGGAAACAAGCTTCAGGGAGAGCCAGATGTGAGCATAGACCTGAAATTTCAATTTCTGATCTACTTGTCTTGCTAGAGAAATCTGAGTTGAGATCAATCATCACTTTAGTCTTACCCACTCTCAAAGAAAGTCTCCAACCTAAAATTGGGTGTTACAGGTGAGAACAAAATGAAATTAAATTTAAGCCAAATTGAATGTACCCAAGTTCAGACTTGCTCAGAGCACCCGAGGTTATAAAACCTGACATGAACCACCCCACACCTTTCTCATTCCACAGTCCTTGCCTGTTTGTCCACATGATATTAATTTGCAGAAGCTCATGAGATGAGGGTTATTTGGCTAAATAAACCCTACACATGCAGAATTCAAGAGAGATGAGGACTTACCGCCTTAAGGGAGGAACAGAAGTGCCCAGAGTCAGGTCAAGGGAGGGTAAAGGAAAAGACAGGAGGGAAGAAAGTGTCCCAGGCACACTTGAAGATGCCCTGTCCTGAGACCCACCCTGGGAGGACAGGCATTTTTCCTGACTTTAGGACAAGGTAGCTAAAGCCAGCTTGTCTAGGTATGTTGTGAGATATTACTTAGGCTTGGTTTTTCAGAGTAAATAAGAAAAATAGGCACGTGTGTACACATGTATGTTCACACGTAAACATGCACACATTTGTATATGAGTACATTCATATGCACATATATGCGGTTTCATATTTATTCACAATTTATATGGAATTACATTGATCCCAGTACCCCAGGAAACATTTCCCCCCCTTCTAAAACTAATTATTGATGTTTTTGCCTTTTGTTATCATCTGTTATTTTTCTGTTGGAAAGCTTCCCACAGCTGATCTTGGGCCATCTTCTGGGCTCACACTTTTTCTTTGTCCTCATTTGACTCCCCGATGTCCAGGCTCTTCACCCCGTCCCATCTCTGTCCTAATTTGCTTTTTGCTGGGGACCATGCTTTTCCTCAACTCGAGGCCTTTCCTCTAGAGTGATGGCTCTTGTCATACACAAGACTGAAAGCAAAGGACACTCTTTGCTTGGAGTTAGCATCCCACAGTCTTCCCTGCTCCATGTCCTCTAAACACAACAGCAGTGAATCAGCTTGCCTGCATGCCTGAGGGTCTTCTTCCCTTGCCCACCCAGCTAAGTCGTTCTGAAGGGCTGGAGAGAGGGCGGTGGCCTTGTCTCTTCCTCGATGCCAAAGCATGGGACCCCAGGCTTGTAGCTTTGTGCCTGTTTCTATTCCAGGAACTTTATAACATCTGTCTGCACAGTCTTTATTTTAAATAGATACCTCTGTCTTATGCGCAATTATTTTTCTGAACACAAATTTGATCGTATTAATCTCCCCCTCCCCGGTATCACTGGGTTCATGTCTGAAATAACCTGAGAACAGCCAGAAGGACAGTTCTCCAGTTTACAGGAAGAAAGCTGGATGCAGGGAGGGGAATTTTCTGGCATATTCTCTGGCACATTTTGATTTGACAATGCTGGGAATTTTCTCTCTTCTACCCTTCTCAATAAGCAAAGTGAATCTACTTCCAAAAGCTCTTAGGTGCAGAGTGGTTCCCACCCTAGCCCGTGAGGCCTGTGCTTCCTCCTCATGTAGATCAGCTGCAGGGTCACTTTCTTAGGAAGGCCAGGACCCTCCCCATGCCCTCTCACAAGTGCTACTCTCCAGGGGAGCATTTCCCTATGTCTGGATCGCAAATGTCTTTATGGGATTATTAGGCAGATCCCTGAGGACTTGGGGCCCCTGGGAACAGGCCTGTGGCTTCTCTGCTTTAGCCCTCAGTACCTGAGGGAGGCACCAGGTGTACATTTCTGAAGGCTGACCACCCCATGCCCACCTGGGGCCTGGTGCACAGGAAGAGCTCTGTAAATGGTCCCTGCTGGTCCAGGGTCTGTGCGGGTACTCTAGCACAAGTGCTCTCTCTGCCGTTTCCCCATACCGTTACGAGCATGCGGCCTCCAGGAGTCCTGGCCAGGATACTGCTTCACTCTTAATGTTGGCGAACATTTCATTATCCCTATAAAGGCAGCTGTCTGTGGTATTATGAAGAGTATTAAAACAAACAAACCAGCCAAACAAAACAATGAATGAATAGCATCTCATTCTGGAAAACTCAGTGCTCACAAAAGTGACTTTGCACCAAATGCCATGGAAAATCCAGATGGAAAATACTGATGATTGCTATCGCGTGACCTTGCTAGTTTTAAAAATACGCTCACGAACTATATGGAAATAAACTGATTACTCAGCTCTCAGAGCGCTGGGACCAGCTCCCATTCACCAGTGCTCAGAGCTGTGTCCTCCAGGACTGGGTGTCCTTAACACACTTGAAGTGTCCCCATTTCTGGGTGACTAAAAAGGCAAATGGTCCCATGTGCCCTGGCCTTGACATCTGTTCATGCCATCAATATCTGTGGACTCTCAGCCAGCCATGGTTTATAGATGAGAGACTCCACAGTCCCTAAGCTCCTTTTCAGAATCTAATCTTCCTACTTGCCTGGTGCATCTGAGAGACTATACAGTAGCTCACGGGGGAATGCTAGAAACACTGAGGTTCACAGGACCAGCAGTTAGCGTAATGGCTATGTGGCTGGACTCCCATGTAGTCGACCGTGATTCGAGTGCCAGATCCAGTGGCTTTAACTCACACTGGGCATGTGTGCGTGCGTGCCCAAGATCCCAAGAGGAAAATGGTGGAGAAGGGATTGCAGTATGGCCACCTCCCCTGGGGGGTGATTTCTCTCTCTCTCTCTCTCTCTCTCTCTGCCTTTATGGTGAGTGCACATGCCCCAAAAGAAAAAAACCCTCAAAAAAAAAAAAAAAGAATAAAAAAAGAAATCCACTAAGGTTTAAAACTTTGAAATCATGGGCCGGCAAATGGTGCAGCAGTTGTCACTGGACTCCCACATGGCCGACTCTGGTTTGAGTCTTGGACCCGGTGATTTGACACTCATGCTGGGCACATGCGTGTGCATGTCCAAAATCCCAGGAGGGAAATAGAGGAGAAAGGATTGAGGCATGGCCAGCCTCCCGAGGAGTGATTTCTCACTTTCCCTCTCTCTTTTTCTCTCTCTCTCCAGTGAGAGCACCCACCCTAAGGCAAAAACCTCTAAATACACACACACACACACACACACACACACACACACACATCTTTGGAATCAAAGCTGAACTCTCTCATCTCCAAATCTTTTCAGTGACTGGCCAACTGGGATTATTATTATTATTATTGCCAGAAGGCTTGTGCACTTACCAGAGCAACACAAAGGGACAGAAAGAAGAGGGTGAAGGAAAAATCACCTCCCGATGGAAGACAGTCTTGCCATAACCCCTTCTCCATTTCTCCATCCAATCGGGACCTTAGGCAGGCACCCACACCTGTCTGCCATGGTTTTCAAGAAACCAGAGCAAGGATTCAAATGAAGTCAGCCATGTGGGATGCAGCTCCCATAACTGCTAGGCTACGGGGCAGGTCTGTGATATTCCTAGTTTATATTTTCTATTTTTAAAATGTATTTATTGATTTTCATTGAGTATATTTATTTCTTCCTTCCATGAGATCAAGACAGAGAGAGAAGGCTCCCAACAAGGTCTCCCCAATGCCCACCCATTTCAGCCAGCCCAGATAACGGGCACACGGACAATGGGCACACGTTCACCAGTGTACACAGTGACACAGGTCTAGGTCAGGTGAGTTACCACTGCACTGCCACCTGGCCCCCAATTTTTTATTGATTTTTCCCTTGTTTCGTTGCTTTTTAAAATAATTTCTTCATATATATATAAATATTTTTTTTTGAGAGAGAGAGATTTGTGCTATAGGGCATGTGCGCTCACAGGAGAGCCAGAAAGCAAGAAATCACCCACAGGGGGATGGCCAAACTGCAATCCCTTCTCCTCCATTCTCCTCTTGGGATCTTGGGCTCACAAGCTCACATGCCTGGTGCGAGTTTTAAGTCGTCAAGTCCAGGACTCAAATTGTGTTGACTATGTGGGAGTCCAGCAATGTAACCATTATGCCATCTGCTGGTTCCATCTTTTTTTCTATTTTTAATTGGCAAATAATAATTGTGTATATTTATGGGGTACAATGTAAAATTTTCATTTATGTACACACTATAGAAAATTCAGTCAAGCAAATTAACACTTCTATCATTGCATTGACTCATCCTTTTTAACATTCTAACCACAAAATAATAAATTGTTAGAGGATAGCCTATTACATTTTATACATTTTCAGCAAACAGGATTGAGATACTTGATGTGGGTAGGATGTTACATGTTAAAGGTGCTACCACCCAATTAGAGACGTGATTATAAAACTCTTCCAATATCCTCCTTTAAATATATCACACAGAGTATATTCTGGTTTCCCAGGAGATTCTTACTTGGGTGCTTAAAAATTTGAATATAAAAAAGTCATCTCCCAAACACAAGAAACACAACACAAAAATCATGAGAACACTTGGAAGAATGAAACGCCCATGGCACTTCCAGTCAATTGTAGTAAGTTATGATGAAGCAGCCACAGCTAAAAAGGTCCGGATATATACTCTAGAGCTCATGGTGACAACCTGCTATTGGGAACCATTCACAGTCTGTAACAAAGGGACATGGAAGACCAATAGGCTCTTTCATGCTCAAATGACCCAAAAAAGTTCAAGCAGGAAAATAGAAATCATTTCTGTCTTTGTGTCTGGTAATGAGCTATTAAAAAAAAAAAAAACCCAAAAACAAAAAACTAGGTTTCTGTCATAAGTCACATTGTTCACTGGAGAGAAAAAGAGACAGTGTGAAGGAAAGTAAGAAATCACCCCGGGGGGATGGCCACGTTGCAATCCCTTGCTTCCATTCTCTTCCTGGTATCTTGGGCACACATGCACATGTGCTCGCATTATTTTCAAGTCGCCAGGTCTGGGATTTGAACCACAGTTGGTCATGTGGGAGTCTAGCACCTTAACCATCATGCCATCTGGCCCCTAGTAATGAGCCCTTTTAATGTATCAGGTTCATAAAGAACACAGTGATCCTTGGGGCCACATACTCTTTTGACATTTTTATCTGAGGACCGTGAAGATGGTACCTGACCAGGGAGGAATCCCAGCTCTCCTGAGGAGTACCTCCTATAGGGCTGGCAATGAGGAAGTGAGAAGGCTCTGCTGACTGAAACTCAGCAAGGCTCACCTTCAGTCCTGTGTAGCTGTCATCTGGAGTGACCAAACATCCGCTAGATCCACACCTCCTTCTCCTGGGCATTTTTGACATATTGGGTTGTCAGAAAAGTCATGACGTATTTTTGCATAGACAAACAGAAACAAATACATCATGGCTTGTCCAATAACCCAACAGAATAGCCACTGTTCAGTGGAAGCCGTGGAGGCCAGGCTGGACTCATTTCTCCAGAGAAGTACAAACTCTCAGAAGGCCAACGTGGGCAACTGGAAACCACCAACAGCCAATCATCCAGCATGGAGGTCTTGGGTCCGATTGTACCCTTGAGGGTGTACCGGCCTGGAAGGAGAAGGCCAGGTACTCCCAGGGGCTCACATCCCAGGCAGGAAGGAAGCACATGCCCAGGATATGATCATTAGAGAAAAGCGTGATCGACCAAGTCTCTGTAATGTGTCAGGAGGCAACTCATGAAGGTCTGGGTTATTCCCTGATTTCTCATGTTCACTCTAATAACCAGGGATCTCGTCTGACACTAAGGAACAGAGGCTCCAGTCTTTTACAAGGCCCGGATCTGGTATGTGTCTTCTAGACAAAGTGTTACAGAATAACATTTTTCCATGTACTGGGCACCATTTGACAGGAAAGCAAGAGCTGAAGCAAAGGGACTAGGGCTTTTATAAAAAAATGTTCTCGGGACCAGCAGTTAGCGTAATGGCTATGTCGCTGGACTCCCATGTAGTCGAGGGACTGCGGTTTGCGTCCCGGACCCAGTGGCCGGGCGCGTGTGCGTGTGTGCCCAAGATCCTGAGAGAAGAATGGAGGAGAAGGGATTGTGGCATGACCATCCCCCCTGGGGGGTGATTTCTCGCTTTCTGTCTGTCTTTCTCTGTCTGTCTGGTGAGTGCACGTGCCCTATGGCAAAAACCTCTCAAAAAAAAAAAGTGTTCTCACTGATAGGGGCTTCTTTAGGAAATATCAGTAAGGCAGCTCTGATCCCAGGGGCTTTGCCAACAGGAGCTGCACCCAGATGGGATGATCTGTTTTACTACATTCTTACCATGCTGACTTTATCCTCAGCTATTAACACCAGGGATCACAGAGAGCTTTCTGCATCGCAAAGGGCACGAGAAGGGAGTCTGTGTCATCGCCAGGTTAGTCAGGAGCTGACTCTCCATGTCCCCGGAGACTGCGGTCGGGGATGAGCCTGAGGAGGCCAAAGGCAGGTCAGAAAGATGTGGTCCCTGGACAGCCTTCTCAGAGTACATGGCATGACCAGGAACAGACAGTGCTGCATGTGATTACATGTGCTTGTGCTTCTGCAGGAGCATGTACACAATGACATACATGCACTTACACAGATACCCCCACTCATACATGCACTTATGCTCACATACACACACTCACATGCTGATGTACACACACGTGTATGCATACTCAGGCACATACATCTGGAACACAACATATACACTCACATGCACAGATACACACACAATTACACATATCCACTCAAATATGTAATATATACCCTCACACCCTAACACATATATACACACATACATTTATACATATGCACATACACATTTGTACATATGATCATGTAGACATCTATACATTTATCTACAAATACACTCACACATACACATATGCATACATACTTTCATACACTCTCATCCATGTACATTAATTCTCACACTTACACCCTCCTTTTTGACACTGGGATGCTTTTGGCTGGGGGAGGG
>NW_006201378.1:2426609-2447323 GCF_000334495.1 Tupaia belangeri chinensis
TAGGGAAGGCTGATGTGTGTGGAGTGGGTTAGTGTAGGCACAGTGGACGCCCTCATATCTGCCTTCCCTCCCCCAACTGGCTCACTGGCCAGAGAAAGAAGGCACCTTCATCTGTTCCCCCAACCCTGGCTGACCCTGGAGGTTGGCAGGAAGTGGCCAGCACCCCACGACTGGCATGCTCCTGGGGGCGCATTTTGTATGCACAGTCCTGGAGTGAAGAGGCATTAGTCCAGCAGGAGGGCACAGGATTGAGAAGGGTGAGAGGACAACTCTTTCCTCAGTCCTGTCTGGTCTCAACTCCCAAATGAACATATTTAATGTATCTAAGAAAGAAATGAGATAAGGCATGCAGGCTTCCAAGAGTCAAGAGCACATACCTTAAATACCAGAAGGACCCTTTAATAAGTGGAATCATCATTCACATGGTTGAAACATATATACAATACTTGTCATATACCCCAGATATTGTCCAAAACATAAGATTAACACAAAAGAAACACCCACTGAGCAATACAGAACAGATATTATCAAGTGCTAAGGTGGGAGAACAGCAGCAACTCTAAGTACCTAAAAGTTTATGAAAAATGTTGAGAGCAAGTCACAAGGAAAGGCTTCCTCAGCTAAAAGAAATTTGAAATTTACTAACGTCCTGGCACAGTTTCTGGGAATGAGCACAGGCCACATCAAGGTGAGTAAGCACACTGCGGGCTACAGATAGCGCTGCCCTGGGGCAGGACAGCTGGAGATGAAAGGAGAGAGAGCCCCAGGAGTCAGTCCGCCTGGGGCCAGCGTGAACCTTGAAGATCGTGACTTCTAGGATCATTGTAGGGATTCGTGGCCGTATTTATAGCTCACGGTGACTACAGTGTCCATTAACACATCAGTGTCGCATCACTGCATTTGTGCCTATTGATTACCTCTCCATCGCATTATAATTGTTTGAGTATTAGCACACGGACAAAAGCAAATGTTTTTGATTACCCACCGAGTGACTAAGCCAGCCACCAGGACACCAGCTACTTCAGCAACTCCGTCTTTTTGCATTCCTCAGACACAGAGCTCAGGCCTCGATTTCTGAACACCCCCGCATCAGCACCATGGCCAGTGGTCAGCACGCCTTCAGTTCCATCCAGTTCAGCTCTTATTGGCTATGTATGACCAGCTCTAACTCATCTAGCAGCACCTCTCACAGCAAACAAAACACTTCATAGATAAACCTTGGCCACAAATGACAAACCACAACCCACCATGAGCACAGATGTGGAATAAAGTGGCTTTAATTCTGTCTGTGGGTGGACCACAGCCCATTTACTCTCAGCCCCATCAGACAGGCAAATGAACCAGACTAAGAATGCAGGTGACATTCCAAAGCAAGATAGGTTCATTCTCATGCAGTACCAGAAAACATTCCTCAAAAGGAGAAAACACAGTTGACTCAACAGAGGCCTCTTATAATCCATAAAGAGATCATGATGAACACGTCAACACCTGTATGTTATTTAGGAACATACTTATCGAGTGCCTACTATGCTTCAGGTATTTGGGGGAGGTACTGAGAATAAGCATTGAATAAAAAATGAGTTGTCCTTTCATAGAACTAGCAGTCCAATGGGTGAGATAGAAAATAAGCAAGTATAATAACTTATGTGTGTATGTGTGTGTACATGAGCATGTTTATGTGCAAGATGGAATTATGTCTATAAAGGCAAATAGAGCAGAGGAAGGGACAGGGGAGTGGAGCAGGATCTATGGGAAGGGGGAAGTACCTTCTCTGGTTGAATGGCATTGGGACACGGGCTGAAGGAAGTCAGAGAGTGAACTGCACAGATGTCCTGTAGATAGAGGCCAAGAAACAGCAAGTAGAAACCAAATGGACACAGGACCTGTCATTGCAAGGAGTAGCTGAGAGGTCCAAATGGCCATGAAGGAATGAGCTGAGAGGACATGGGTAAATTTGGATGGGTTCGGCTGCAGGGGTTGGAGGAAAGAGAACTCATTTGGTAGCAACCATAACTTTCTATCAGAAACATGCACTTCCATTGCACAGGGTAAAGTTGTTGCTGAGAAGCAACTGCCCAGTTGTAGATTTCATTTTACAGCCCTGCAGTTAAATGATATAATGAGTCATTACCATCAGGAGGGCCAGTAAATGGAGAAGTGGTTATGTTACTGGACTCCTACATGGTTGACTATGGTTTGAGAACTGGACCTGGTGGCTTGAAACTCACATCAAGTGTGCAAGCGTGCATGTGTGCCCAAGATCCTGGGAGAAGAATGGAGGAGAAGAGATTGTGAAGTGGCCATCCCCCCCAGGAGGTGATTTCTCACTTTCACTCTCACTGAATCTGTCTCTCTCTCTCTGGAAAGTGCACATGCCATAAGGCAAAACCCTCTAAAAAAAGAAGTTATTCCTTTTGCAACCTTCCCCACAACACACACCCATTTTCCATACCTTCCATTCCCTCAACCACCATTTTAACGTCAGCACCCTGGTGATCTGAAAGGCACACACTTAGTATGGACAATCTATGGGTTGGCGTTTCTAGGAAGACATTTAAGTTGGACATGTATTAGGCAATCCTCAATATAATGACTGCATTTAAAGCCAGAGAACAACGATAGGACCTGAAATGTAAATGTACATGAAGAAGAAAAGGAGGTCCAAGAATTGAGCTCTGGGATATTAAATTTTTTAGAAGCTGGGAAGATAAGGAGGAAATAGAAAAAAGCCTCTAAGAGTAAACGCCCAGTGAAGTAAGAGGAAAATTAAGTTCAAGTGTGTATTAGGGAGGAAGGAGGGAAGGAGAAAGAAAAGGAGAAAGAAAGGAAGAGAGAAGAAGAAAAGAGGGGGAAGTGGAAGGAGAGGAAGAAGAGGAAGGAAAAGGGGAAGTGAAGGAGCAAGGAAATGTCACAAAGATAGCCAAAGAAATCATCTAATAAGGAAGTGAACAATGTCGGGACCAGCAGTTAGTGTAATGGCTATGTCGCTGGACTCCCATGTAGTCAACCGCAGTTCGAGTCCTGGACCTAGTAGCTTAAACTCAAACTGGGCGCATGTGGGTGCGTGCCCAAGATCCTGAGAAGAGAAGGGATTGTGGCATGTCCATACTGCCTGGGGGCTGATCTCACTTTCTGTCTCCCTGTCTCTGTCTTTCTGGCGAGCGCATGCACCCTATAGCAAAAACCTCTCCAAAAAAAAAAAAAAAAAATGAAGTGAACGATGTTGGTATGTCAATGTTCTAGGCCATGGGAGACTGTTACCAGAGGAGCTCTTATTGGTTGGTGAGGATGAAACTCAACCAGGCTTTATGCAAGAGAGAACTGGGCTGGAGGCAGTGGAGGAAGCCAGTGTGAGAGGCCTTTCAAGGTTTTTGTTTGTTTTGTTCGTTGTCTTTTTTTTCATGAAAGATATGCATACGTGTGCACATGTACAAGAGAGAGAAAAAGTGATACAGGCACGCTTTACAGGGTCTTATCATCCTTCTTCCTCAGCTCTCCAGCTGTCAAGACTTTGGGCCCACACATGCCTAAAATGTTTTAGGTCAACTTGAGGTCCAAATCCATGGTTGTCTGTGTAACTTCCAGAACCGTAGAGCAGGACACTTTGCCAGCACCACTAGGCTTGGCTCTTTTCGGGTTTTCTATAATAAGAAGTGGAGAAACATGACAGCATTTGGAAAAGGATGAGACTGTGAGGAAAGACATTAAGGAGAAAAATAGAGATAAGACATTTATGGGACACAGAAATGGATTATTACGTATCGATAACAGGTATAGTATCCCTAATTGGACTGGTGTGAAATGTATTCATGTTGGAAAATTCACTGTACAAGCTAAGCAATGCATAGTGATTGAATGTATAAAAGGAATTAAAATAAAATATATTATGAAAAAAGAAAAAAATATCATCAAAATGAGAAGTTTTCCTTTGAGGATGAGTAGTTTAGATACCTGAATGCTAATGGAAATGCATCTGGAGAGAAGAAACACTAACAATGGAGTAGAGAGAGGGGGAGCATTGGAAAATGCAATCTGCCCTCCTGGTGAGGAATGCGAGCAGTCTCTTCATCACATGAGGCAGTGAGTGCATGGGGCATGTGCAAGCGGCAGTGGGGTTTTGCCATTCAAGTGTGTGGAGTTCTTCTGTGGATTGTTTGTGTTTTTTCAGTACCAGGAACAAGGTTCTCAGCTGAAAAGAAGAAGGAAGGGGACCAGCAGATGGTATAATGGCTACGTAGCTAGACTCCCATGTACTTGACCACGGTTTGACCTGATGGCTTAAACTCAAGCAGGGCACGCGTGCGGGCATGCCCAAGACCCCGAGAGGAGAATGGAGGAGAAGGAATTGCAGTGTGGCCATTCCCCCTTTGGGGTGATTTCTTGCTTTCTGTCTCTCTCTGTCTTTCAAGCGAGTGTACGTGCCCTATAGCAAAAACCTATAAAAAAAAAAAAAAAAAAAAAAAAAAAAGAAGGAGGCGGAAATACCAGAGGCTTCAATTATAAAAGTGTGAAAAGATCATCTGGGGTGCAAAAAAGCAAACTTTCATTGCCAGGTGACTCCTGATATGCACAGATGCAAGCGTGTGAATATTGTGTGGCCAGTCAGTGAGGTGCGTGTCATCAATCTGGCCACTATGAGCTGCTCAGGTGCAGACATGGAGGCAGTGGGGATTGAGTTCATCCATAGTGGGAACTTTGTCATACAACTGTGATAAAAGAAGAAAGGTTCACATGAGTGGAGACATCTGAAACCATGCTGTCATAATAATGGTATGTGTGGCATGCAAGAGGTAGGTGTGGGCAGGATGAGGACTAAGGACAGTGAAAACACGTCAGGATGGATGGATTGGTGGTTTCAGTGGGTGGAACTGAGTCTACAGGAATTGAGTATGATGGGGAATAAGCTGAAAAGAGGGGAACTGGCCAGTCAAGGCGATTCCTGATGTTGAGATGATGCATGTGCAGTCTTTGGTGGTGGAAAGTCTAGGGCTTCACCATGATGCTAAAGGTTGAGACCATCAGAGATGAGGAGGGAAAAAACAGAGCAGGAGAGGCCAAGGTCTCAGGAGGCTCAAAACTCCATGGGCTGTCCAAAAAGCTCATGGACAATGTGTTAAATGACAGAAACTATTCACAGATTTAAAAAATAAGTTTGCACTGAAGTAGACTTGTACTTTAAATCCGTTTTACTATGAAATCTTTGAAGTAGAGATTAAGATAGTTGAGATTAAGTGATTATTTACTGAATTAAATTTTTCCAGATTTTCAAAGTAGAACTCACTCACTGTTTTTTTTGTTTGTTTGTTTGCTTTTGTTTTTTTGTTTTGTTTTGTTTTGTTTTTTTTTTTTTTACACACACACACACACACACACACACACTGAAATACTTCTAGGAAGAGAAGATAGAAAATTTTAGAAATTATCATTACATTTTGTTTCATAATGCACTTTCAAAACATGGATCTGGCTTAACATCACCAAAAACAAAACATTAAAAGCAGGTATGGATTTAGAAATGAATTGCCATTTAATCTCAACTGGCCAGAACTATTGGCGACTGGAGCAGTCTAGTCCTCTTCTGTCACTGAGAGCTAACTTTCTTTCATGAGGGAATTCCAGAAACTAAAAGTGTTTTTAAAGATTAAATCAAAAGAACTTTATTTTAATTCACAAAATTTCCCCCAGGTCTCTTGACTCGTTGAAGACTGACCTGGGCCTCAGGTGAACTACAGATTTGTAATCCGGCTTTAAGACATTACCACTGTTTCTGCTATTGACACCTTTCTTGGGACTTTTGTTTCTACTTCCATGTTTACCAAGGGGTTGTAAATATAGCACACATGATATTTCCTTGGGGAAGTAGCCCTTATGTCAGTCACCCCTCTCTTTAAGGGTGAAAGGCCCCTTCCATTCATAGTTTGAGCAGTAATCTATTCAAAGAGTTCATGTTGCAGAGATTTAGACATTTTACCCTTTCTTTCATCCAATTTCCTGAAAGCTTCTGCCATATTTCTCAGCAAAAGGGCAAATCCTTGACATGTTCGCACAAGTTTCTGTGCTCTGCATTTCTTAGAAACACAGCTCTTAGACATGAACACCAAAGGGTGCAAGGAGCATGCTGACATTCCCGTTGTGTCTTCCATTAGCATGGGAAATTCAGCTCCTTTTGTTTTTGTTGTTGTTCTGTCTTTACTAATACCTTTTAAAAAGAACGAATCACAATAATTGGGTGACGTTCCATCACCAAATTCGAGAAATGAATATTACTGTGGTTTGAGCGCCCCTCTCCCAATTCATAGGTTGAGATTCGGTTGCGATGGGATTAAGACAGTGATCATTTAATCAGACTGTGGTGTTAAAAGCGGAGACCTCGGGAAGGGGTTAGGATGAAGGACATCAGTGTGGGGCTCCGATGGCTGAGTCCTGGTGGGCTTATCAGGAGAGGGAATAAAACAGGCACGCACGTGGAACAGATCCCACTCTGCTATGCCCAGTATCCGTGCCATGATACTGCCTTACCAGATGCAGCCCCTGGCCCTTGGATCTCCAAACCATAAGCCAAATAAATCACTGTTCTCTTAAATTACCCGTATTCAGGTATTCTCTCTTATCAGCAATGGAATGGAGCAGAGCAAGATATTAATTATAAAAAGGCCATCGTCACAGGAATACAATCTCACCCTTACCAATAAACCCTAAGAGGCGTGACTCCATCTCTACTGCCTACAACACAATGCTTAGACAGTGGGCCCTGTGCTCTTGTAAAATCCAAGACCAACCAGAATCAACAACAAAGTGGAGAACAGATTTGCTTACAAGGCAGATATGCAATATTAAGAATTTCCATGGGCATGAATATGAGATGTACTTCTCTCAAAAAAAAAACTATAAAAAGTGAAATTGAAATTGAAAACACCATCTTTATCAAAACTGACCATCATTTGTGGGGGGGAGGAACAAAAAGGTAAGTTTCCTTGGTGTAAAGTTATTCATAATTCCAAGACTGCAACAGCAGAGCACTAAGCCAAGCAAGGGTTCCTTCTGGGGATGGGTCATAGTCTTGTGAGGCTGGCCCTGTCCATGACAAACAGGAGGCTGAGCAACTCAGGCCAATCCCTGGATGTAAGGGAGATGCTTCCTCAGAAGTACTGCACCTCAAACCACAACAGCAAAGACAGCCACTTCCTCCATGTCCTGTGAGTAGTTTTCATCCAAAGTTAACAAGCCAGAGCTTTTTAGATTATCTGAGGTAAACTTTATGTTATTCCACTAAATAAAATGATATCAATGCATTATTAGTTTTCTCTCTCTTTTTTTCTATTTTTTTAAACCTGTTTTGCCATAGAGCACACATGCTTGCCAGAGAGATAGAGACAGAGAGGGAAAGTAAGAAATTGCCCCGACCCCCACCAGGGGGGATGGCCACACCACAGTTTCTTCTCTTCCATTCTCCTTATGGGATTTGGGGCCTGTACACACACATGCCTGGCATGCTTTTCAAGCTGCCAGGCCTGGGACTCGAACCATCATTGGCCATGTGGGAATCTAGCACCTTAACCACCACACCACCTAATGGTTCCTATATTAATTTCTAATGTATGCACAAAACCTATGACTATATTATTTCCAAATAAGGTTCATGCTAATTTCTACTAGGATACAGTGATTGTTTTTGTTGTTGTCATAGTCCAACAGGAAAATATTTGCTTTTACTTCAAGAAAGAGCATGATGTTCCTTCCAATAACAAATATGTTATTTCTCTTTGTACGTAATACATACACATTATATAAATATTACATCTTTCACAATACATATAAAATGGCTACTAGTACACATATCTGTTCGAGTTCTTTTTTTAAAAAAATTCTGTTTTACTGATGGTTGTTTTGCTTAAAGCTGTCATATAGAAATAATTCAATTTTATTGTATATTTTGCTCACTTTTTAGTTATCAACATTTACCAAAACAGGTATTTCTTGTATTTCCCAGTATTTGGGGATCTTTATTTCTCCTAGAGTCAATAGAAAGTTACTGTGTATCTAAAATCTAGGTTATCCTTCAGGACTTCAAAATACCTTATACAACACTTAAACTTTATTTATTTATTTATTTATTTATTTATTTATTTGGAGAAGTTTTTGTTAAAGAGCGCGTGCAATCACCAGAAAGACAGAGAGAGACAGAGAGACAGAAAGCGAGATCAATTCCCTGGAGGTATGGCCATGCCATATCCTTCTCCTTCATTCTCCTCTCGGTATCTTGGGCATGCACGCACACACACCTGGCGTGAGTTTAAGCCATGGGGTCTGGAACTTGAACTGCGGTCGATCACATGGGAGTCCAGTGACATAGCCATTATGCCAACTGATGGTCCCCACAACACTTAAACTTTTAAAACATGCTTGCCTACAACACCTTTTAAGAACCACTCATGGAATGTATGATGGGAATGGTCTCCCCTTCACGTCTGGGTATATATTATGTGACACACAAAAAATTTGGCTAACCAACTATTGATACTCTGTTGCTTGGCTATAAATAATGATAATTAATAATTAAGATACCAAATCACCAGCTTTTATAAACTTTAGAGAGACTTAAGATTACTGAGTTTGTGAAATATGTATGTAAATGGCATTTCTAGTGGGGCTTAAGGACAGTTCATGCTGTTAAAGGCTTTCTCCTTCAATTTTCCTCTACTACATGTCTTCATATACCCAAGAGACTGAAACTTTTTAAAAACATCAAGTTCAACTTCTCTGGATCTATCTTTCACAAACTATAGTTTGTGATAACTAAATAGACAGGTGTTACCAAACTAAGTAATAAGACAAGAGAAAAAATTAAATTATGACTTGGCCAAAAATAGTTCCCATGAACCTAAAATACTCTACAGAGCCTGATGGCATTTTAGACAAAACCCATTGAAATCACCACAGAAGTCACAGCTTGAGCATCTAGAGGCACTGGGCATCAAACAATGAAACTGTACAGAGAAGAGTTCAAATCTCGTCTCATCCTTCTTGGCCCAGTATCCCTGGTTAGTTGCTTACCCTGAGCTCAGTCTGTCTATAAAATGGCAAGTAATTATAGAGCAATGTTATAAGCTCTAAATAGTAAAATATGAAATATGCCTAATATATGTCCCAAAAAGATCATGTGAGTTGCTTGTCTTACCACTGCTTTTTTCTTTATTAAGACCTTGGGAATTGTAACTCCACTAAGTTCTGGGAAAAAGCAAAAGCAGGATCAGCTCTCAGAAAAGAGGTCCAGAGACTGTGGAGTCAGAGCTTTGCCTAGAGAAGTCTGCCAGGGACTTTAGCTAGGGAAACATTTGCGTTAGAAATGCTGCCTAGATCCCACTGTATTCTCATCTCCCATGGCCTGTTTAACTGCTCAAGATTGTTTAATTTAATTTAATTTAATTTAAATTTTTGAGAGGTTTTTGCTACAGGATGCATGCGCTTGTCAGAAAGACAGAGAGAGACAGAGAGACAGAAGGCGAGAAATCACCCCTCCCCAGGGGGGATGGCCACGCTCCAATCCCTTCTCCTCCATTTTCTTCTTGGGATCTTGGGCACGCACACACACGCACCCGATGTGAGTTTAAGCCACTAGGTCCAGGACGAAAACCATGGTCGACTACATGGGAGTCCAGTGACATAGCCATTAGGCAAACTGCTGGTCCCAAGACTGTTTAATTTTAATGAATTTTTTTTTTATTTAACTGTACATATTCTTATTTATTTATTTATTTATTTAAATTTGACCAGCAAGGGGGCAGAGAGAGAGAGAGAGAGAGAGAGAGAAAGAGGAGAAGAGAGACAGATAAAGTGAGAAAGCCAAGTTGCTAGGTCCGGAACTTGAACAGTGGTTGGCCATGTGGGAGTCCAGTGCTCTTAACCACGTCACCTGCCAGCCTCTGCTCAAAACATTTTTAATTTAGTCAACAAGCTTAGCTTATTTTGTATAATATTAATAGTTTTGTCTACCTGTCTTACTCATTTGGTTCATTTTACTTTTCCCTCTATAATCATTTTACTTATACATTTATATAATAACATGTACTAAAAAAGAGGATGGTGGGGCCAGCAGATGGCACAGTGGTTAAGTTGTTGGACTCTTACATGGTCAACCATGGTTCAAGTCCCAGACTTGGTGGCTTGAAACTCATGACAGGTACGAATGCACGTGTGCTCGAAATCCTGAGAGGAGAATGAATGAGAGGGATTGTGGTATGGTCATAAAATCTGGGGGGTAATTTTTCACTTTCTGTCTTACAAGCACATGTACCTTAGAGCAAAAATCTCTCTTAAAAAAAAGGAAAAGAAAGTACATTGAAAATTTTTTAAAACTTCTGAGTCAAATTAAAAAGACCTTCAATGTTAGTCTTACTAATCAAAAACCAGAGAGAAAAATTAAGGTTCAAGCATTATCCTTTACATATTTTAATTTGTCAATTGGAAATTTCTTATTCATTCAACAAACTCTTTTTTGGGGGGGGGAGAGATTTTTGCTATAGGGCATATCCACTCACCAGAGAGACAGAGACAGAAGCAAGAAATCACCCCTCACACCCATTCTCCTCTTGGGATTTTGGGCATGCACGTACATGACCCTGGTGTGAGTTTTAAGCTGTAGAGTCCAGGACTCAAACCACAGTCAATTACGTGGAAGTCCAGCAACATAACCATTACTCCATCTGCTAGTCTCTCATTCAATAAACTCTTAGTAGTACCCACTGTAAATAGAGGGTTGGAATTACAGACAGGCCAGCTTCGTGGGCACTCCCATGGGTACTTGTCCTCTGCTGTAGCCAATTTGAAATTCTCAAAATGTAGGAGTCCTCCCTGTCTCAGTCACATATGACATTTGCAACACCTGTTATGCAGCTTTAATGGCACTTATGCCTTGGACTCAGAAGAGAGTTGTGCTTGATTTAAAACTCTGTTGTCATCATCTCGAAATTCTTAGTAATTTTTACCTCCCCATAACAGATTTTTGCCATAGTGTGCATGTGCTCACTGGAGAGACAGTGAGAGGGAGAGGGAGAAATCACCCCTCCAGGTTGGGGGGGGGATGGCTACATCACAATCCTTTCTCCTCCATTCTCCTCTTGGGATTTTGGGCATGCATACACACATGCCCAGCATGTTTTTCAAGCTGCCAGGTCCAGAACTCGAACCATGGGGATTTAGTACTTCAACCACCACAACCACAATGCCATCTGCTGGTCCCAATGATTTGTTATCTTTGGAGCTTGTGCTTTGTATGTGACATCCAATGGGACAATGGCGCATACACATGAGCAGAGGACATAGGTGCGCTATAAATGGCCTCTCTTCCTGACTACTCTATTTGTCCATAGCTTTTGCAATGTCCTGTGAATACAGAATTCCAGTGGACCTGTAACACATGGAAATATATCAAGATGCATGATGAAAAGAAGGCGTGTTGTGCGCATGAGTAAGGGAAGGTGCCGATAGCCCCCCGAGATCATGTTTTCTGCTCAAACCAGAACTAGCTTCAAATGTACAAAGAAGGTAAAGGTGTTTCAAAGCACATGAGCGACCAAAGAATCCCTGTATACCTTTTCTTCTTCACCTTCCTTCCCTGCATTAGCCAGATACTTATCCTGAAGATAATAACATGGATGAAAATGTACAATATAAGATGGGGCATCTCAGAGTTTCTTTCTCTTCAGCTCCTCCCTTATTCAACAGTAAGCCAAGACAAGAGAGTACTGTTAGGATGTGGCATATCAAGAAGTGAAATTAAAGTAGGTGAGCTAGTTTGGTGTCATAGTTCCACTGTTCTTACAAGAACAAAATACACACATCTGTACCAGCCATGAAATGCAAATTTCCTAATTTCAGTGCTGCTGCATGCAAGTCGAGTTCAACGTTATTTTTCATTTAAAAATAAGCATTACATTGTATAAAGACAAATGGCAAAATTTAATTTATGCTAATACTTTATTTTTTATTTTGATTGACTTTCTATATTTCCAGAGTGCTTGTGTCTTCATGAGAGAGAGGAAGAGAGTGAGAGAAAGTGAGTACTCAAGCACTACCTTACTACCGTGGTTGCTCTGCAGTCTTTTTTCCTGCATTTCTCCATCTTGTTAGGATTTAGAGAATGTATGTACGTGTGCCAAACATATTTTTCAAGCTGTCGGGGATGGAATTAAAACCACAATTGGACATACGGGATCTGCTTTCTACGCACAGCAGTTCATCACTGCACTATGGGGTCTGGTTCTAGGCTAGTAATGAAAACTTTTCATTTTTTTCTTTACTTAGAATGACATGATAAATCAAGAGACCACAAAAGAAAAGGTTTATATTTTAGTCCTTTTCATGGCAGGTTTTTTTTTTTTTTTCCTACTCATTGAACAAGTGATCCTATGGTTTCATTTTGCAACGGGTTCTGCACATTAGGTAGGATACTAGCCCAAATACAGGAGGTCATAGTCTCATGGGCCTCATGGCTTAGTGGGGAAGACAGTGGTTGTGCCTGTAATTGCAACTGCAATAAGGACTACAAAACGGTAAGATCAGATCAACACGACAGAACGTTACTGATGATTACCTCTATGGACGATCTTTGTGAAAAATTCTAGAAGGAGATTAGGATAACCCCTGACTCAGTAATTCGAGATTTCATTTTTCTTAAGAGGAAAGATACAAGAGCCCAGCTGTAGAGGCAGGCACTGCTGAGACTCTGTTACTCTCAGGCTGGGACCACATTGGAGGCCTGGGCTGGATGCTCTGTGTATCCTAAAGGCAGGGGTCAATAGCATGTGTCTCTAATACCAGTGACTTAGAGCATGAAGCAAGAGGACTGTGAGCTCAAGGCTGTCCAGAAGATGATAGCAGGACCCTGTCTAACGATGGCCTGGGCATAGTGGTGCACACTTGTAGATTCAGCTGGCAGGGCGAGACAGGAGGAATAAGGACCTGGCAAGACCCTGTCTTAAGAAAAAAGAAAAAAGATTGGAGTTTGGCCATTTCTTTTTTAAGAAAGATATTCCCAGAAAAAAAAGTTTCCATAAACTTTCTAGGCAGTACATGCCCAGAAGAATAATGAATAACTTGTGCAAATCCTCTCTTGAGTCTCCTTTGTTTGGGCTCTTTAAGATATATGTGTATGTATATGTCTTCTTCATCCATGTGAAGAGAGATCCTTTTGCATTCCAAATAAAGAGGAAATGTTAAAAAGGTTTAATTTGAGCTGAGTTAGCAATTTATAAAGACTAAGTTTATAAAAAGTAAATTCACCAAGTACCTTAGATCTTGAAACCATGAATTAAAAACAAAAGCTCGTTCAAATAACTGGTGGCCCCCAAGTGTCCTAGAGTAGCTTGGTTTTAGCATAGTGGGGCCAGAACCATGCAAAGGTTTTGCTTGAGGTTGGAGAATATCTGCCTTCTGGTAGGGGCTGAATACATAATGGAACTTACCTGTAAGTGGTCTGGGCACTGCTTCCGTTAAAGAAAAAGCATTTACTGAGACCCTCTGACTGATTTCATTCTTGAATAACTGAGCTGACCATCTCAATGAAATTTTAAACACCCATTCTGATCTAATTGAGAGAAAGGACACATTCCCCAACACCAACATGGGAGGAAGACTGAGGAGGTAAACTCCTCCCTGCGGAGGTCAACTTTAAACGGTGATTGTCAAGTAAGTGTTATATGAGGTGGAGGCTACAGGATTCAAAAGTAAACTCAGCAACGATCAAGAAGCCTAACTCAAGAGGGCAATCGATCCAGTCATTCAGAAGTACAGACAGCTGTTTAGTAAAGTTTAGAGCATTTGTGAAGCCCGGGCTTCCACTGAGGGTCTCTTCCTATCTAATGCTGACCCAAGCAGGACCACGTAATTCCCAAAGACAAAGCTTGCTGATTCTTCCTTAATGTTCTTGCTCTTTGAAGAAAGGAAATAAGCCAGCTCTTAATTTCATCAGGCTACCCACAAGAGTTCTGCATTAGATCTAATTCCTACTTCTCTGGCATTTTAGGAAGAAAGACAAGAACGCAGAAATCGTACTTGTCTAAGTATCTGGTGTCTATTAAACCCTGAAAAAGTAAAGGATTGATAAATGACCAAAAAGGATGCAGCTTAAGGAAGCAGAAATTAATCCCAAAGAAATTTTTGACAGTATAATTTTTTAAAGCTATTTATTTATTTATTTAAATTTGACTAGAGAGGGGCAGAGTAAGAGAGAGAGACAGAGACAGACAAAATGAGAAGGCAAGCCTCCAGTTTAGGGATTTGAACCACGGCTGGCCATGTGGGAGTCTAGTGCCCTTAACTACATGTCACTTGCCAACCCCTATAATATAATAATTTTTGTTTTCCATATCATGAATTCTGAAGCAAACTTTTATGAAGATAAAATATTGTAGCTTGGATAATTTCACATTTTTGAACGATATGTTAGTTAAGGACATATCAGAAGACTGTGTCTGCTCTATTTACTAAAACATGTTAAATAAAAATTACACAATAATTTTGACGATAGTGTAGACATAAATCATATTCAGTTTTAAAAGGGCAACTGGAACGTCAATCCAATTTTCTTATCATTTTTGAAGTCAAACTCAGGGCTAAGTTTAGTTAGTACAAAAGAGACAGGAGATAGAATATGAATGTGTTTTCTGGGACAAAATGATCTGGCTCAACTAAAACTCTGTTGTTATTAAATTACAAACATCGATCTGTTTTTATTGGATACGGACAATGGTTTGTCCTAATTTAGAAAAGGTTAAATGATGCTCGAAAGCAGTGTCACAGCAAACCGTCTATTCAGGACACAGAGTTTGGGGTATGACTCTGTCTGCCTCTGTTAAAGTTTATTTAACTAAGCCAAAGATCCTGGAAATAAAGCACAACTTCTAACCTTTCCTTTTGGATATCCTAACAGATAAAACTTTAGTTATCAAATGGAACTGAATTCATCTAGTGTAAAGATACATTAACTTCTTCATTCTCTCCAAACTACCCACGTATTAGTTCTACAAATATTAAATAAGAACAAGGCTTTTGGAAAGAGGGAGAACATACATAATTAGTAAATACTTAAGAATCATGATCCAAGAAATGTTCTCTTTTTAGTAAGTAGTAGCTAAGCTCTCTCCTAAAGATAGGCATAATAAGGGAAAGAATTATAATGTGAAATATTTCCTTCAAAGTGTCAAATAAAAAGTTATCTGAGGGTCAGAAGGTGGCATGGAGGTGAAGGTACTGGATTTCACATGGCTGATTTCATGGTTCAAGTCCCAGACCTAGTGGCTTGAAAAATCTTGCCAGGTGTATGTGTGTGCATGTCCCAAATCCTAAGGAGATGGGAGGAGAATGGGATTGTAGCATGGCCATCTCCACTGGGGCGGGGGGGGGGGGGATTTATAACTTCCTCTCTCTCTCCTCTCTGTCTTTCTCTGAGTAGTGCATGTGCCCTACAGCAAAACTTAAAAAAAAAAAAGAAAAAGAAAGAAAGAAAGAAAGGAGGAAGGAAAGAAAAAGTTGTCCTAGGTTGCACAGATAACAGCTCAAAACATTGGACTGAAAGCAATGCACCAAGTTTGGGTTTCACCTGCAAGTTGGTGCTGTTCTAGGACACACTCCGTAGGGACCACAGCCAGTAAAATCATCACAGACTAACAGGCAGCATCACTGCCTTCATCCTACATATTGGAAACCTTAGAAATCCCAATCTTAAACAGTCACTCTTTGCCATGATAAAAACAACTAGAACAAATCAGTCAATTGAATAATAAAGAACTATCCCATGAAACATTATTTATAAACATGGCATTTTGGATCATGCCATGTGACATTATACATTATTCTTTCAACCTAAAACTACTTCCTCCACATTTTCTACCCTAAAACACAAATCAGATGAAATCTTTTTTTTTTTTTTTCTGGAGAGGTTTTCGGTATAGGGCGCATGCGCTCACCAGACAGACAGAGAGAGACAGAGAGACAGAAAGCGAGAAATCACCCCCCGGGGGGATGGTCACGCCGCAATCCCTTTTCCTCCATTCTCCTCTCAGGATCCTGGGCACGCATGCACAGGCGCCCAGCGTGAGTTCCAAGCCACCAGGTCTGGGACGTGAACTGCGGTCGACCATGTGGGAGTCCAGCGACATCGCCATTACGCTAACTGCTGGTTCCCCAGATGAAATCTTACCAGCTGCATTAGAATCTTCTCTGACAGGCTGAGAAGGGTTAATTCTATCTTTAACATATTTGTAGATTCATATGGTGTTTCATTTATTGCAATGTATACTAAATATACTTACTATTGTTAATTATTTTGCAAGACTTTCAATTATATTTTAGAAAATGCTAAATATCTTACACTTCTGTTAAGTTATGCATATCTAAAATATTTAGTAGCTAACTGACTCAAAATTAAGGTGTTCACCTAATATTAAGTCACGTCTTTCCATCACTAGTTTATTGTTATCTGGGGTTTCTGCTATCCTGGAGGCTGATTTAAAAAATGGCTTCATCAGAGATTAGAGTAGTTATATATTCTAGAATGAAAAGATGGTTCTGGGTATGTGCTAGATTTTATATCATGAGATAAAATTAAAATTCTTATATTTATTTATCAGTTTGGTTGCTCTGGAAACTAATGACTGGAACTGAATTCATTAATTCAACTAATCAAAAATAAACACCTATTTATCCAGAACCCAAATAATCACCGAGAACAATTAATTGCATGTTTTCTCTCAGAATTCTAAAGTCAGAGAACCATATAATTTTGGATTTTATAGGTAAGAAATTGGGTCCAGAGAAACTCTAGGTTTATAAATGTTTTTCAACATTCTGAAAATAGCTTACAATTCCTTTTTTAATACCAGAGGTGAATATGCAAAAAGAGCATCTTGATGTACGAACTATTACCCGCTGGATTCATGTTGACCAGAGGTAAAGTTAGCACAGGAGTTAGAAACTGGAGGCCAGGAACGACTATTTCTTCTCATGAGAACCTAGTAGCATTGTCATCCCTGACCAGGTATACACATCCACACACAGAGACACACACAGGATACACACATGCACACACCAACACACACGTACTCACACATAGCTGGTAGTACTGATAGCTTGGGCTGTTGTCACACCATTCCTGGGGCATTCTTCCTTGGGGGAAGACCACAGAAATTTCAGAGTCGGTTTGGCTGAGCACAGGGGGGAGACAGAGATAAAGTATTCTAGGAAGTAGCAGCTCGTTCAAAGAACAGTGAGAGGAGTGAGCACATCCTTTGGGTAACTTCAATGAAGTCTATGTGGCTAGGATTTAGAATGCATGAAAGAGAGTAGAGTGAGTTGAGATCATAAGTGGTCATACATCCATTAATGACAGAGGCCACTTGTAAATAGACTGTCCACTCACCTCAGTAACTTGTTGGCTCTTCATCTTCCAGATCTCTGGAAATACCCTACGGCCTATCTCTATCTTTCTTTCTTCCCTATAATTTGTCCCAACTTACCTGATTTAGCGCCATGGTTTCAAGTGCTGTCTATAATGTTGATACCCTTACATGGTCAACTTAGGTCAGGACTTCTTTTCTACATCTTAGACTCCTATAATTATCTGCCAACTTGACCTCTCTCTCTGGATCTTTACTACACTCTGCATAGTTTAAAGAGAACCTGTGATTTTTTTCCCCCCTGCTAATCTGTTCCTGACTTAATCTTCCCTATTTCAGGAAATGACACCTGCATTACTTAACAACATGGTCATCTTCGATTCTTTTTTTTCTTACTTCACAATAAATCCAACAAAAAAATTCTGTAAGATTTACCTTCAGAATATATCCAGAATTCAACCACCCTGAACTTGTTAATTCCCATGGTTCAGGTCTCATCCTTTCTTGTCCTGATGTGCAGTAATCTAGTTTGCTCCCTCACTCCATTCTCAGGCCCCTTCTTTTACTCCGAGCAGCAGCCAACCCCTCCATAGCTTTACATCTGAATAAAACCTAGATGCAAAGCATGTTCTGTGAGGCCCTGGATCATCCGTATGCCTCTTCTCTTTATTCTGTCTTTATCTGCCTTGGTTTTCTACCTTGATCTTAGTGCTCCAGCAGCACTGCCATTCTGATTGCTTCTTAAATGATCCACGTTTGCTTCCTGTCTCTGATTCCTTTCACTTCTTATCTCACTGCCTGGAATACTGTCCCTCTGAAGTTTCTAAAGCCCCATTTCTTCCCATTGTCCTAATGTCTTCTCAAAGATCAAGTCCTTAGAGAGGTCTCCCCATATCTAATATATCCTCCCTTCTTCAATCACTCTCCAATCTGTTTTCTTCTTACCTTAATACAAGTGATGCTTTTTGTTGTTATGATAATTTACTAATGCCTACTTTTCCTAGTAGAAGGAAAGCTCCATGAAATCAATGACTGACTTTTTTTAGAGTGATTTTTGCTATAGGGCATGTGTGCTCACCAGAGAAAGAGAGAGAGAGACAGTGAGACAGAAAGCAAGAAATCACTGCCCCACCCCCGCCCCCAGGAGGGATGGCCACACTGCAATTCCTTCTCTTCCATTCTCCTCTCAGGATTTTGGGCATTCATGCACACATGCCTGGCATGAGTTTTTAACCCACTGGGTCCAGGACTCAAACCGTTGTCCACTACATGGGAATCCAGTGACGTAATCATTACACCATCTACTGGTCTTAGACTTTGACTTTTCAAGAACTGTTACATTCCCATAATGAATAAAACCTTGTTGGTTCTTTGTATTGGCTTACTCTCCATCTGTTCTATTCTGTTCTAAGATGCAGAATCTAGAAAGATAGGTAATAGAAAGAAAGAAGATCACTGATACAGGTATATGATGGATGGATGATATAAATAATTAAATACAGGTAGATGGCTAGATAGCTACATAGATGGATGTATTTTCTAGGTTCTTCACAAAAAGTTTCCAAACCTAGTCTCTACTCCAACTGTAAGTTGCTGATTTGAGACAGAGGTCAGTCTAGAGTTTCAGGGAATTCATCTTATTACACTAGCACAAATTGTGGCAGAGATTCTATTAATGACTCCAGATATTAGGTCATAACTTAGCAGTTCACTGGAGCACCAACCTAGCCCCTGACTTGGGAAGAGAATGGAGGCTAGCCATTTAGGAGCAGTGGCCACAGAAGTCCCCAAGGTATGTAGAGGGAGCTCAGAGAAGTCTCCGAGGTATGCAGAGGGAGTTCAGGTTCAACCTGGCATTCTAGTCCTAACACAATTTCCAGTCCATACAAATCCCATTTCTGCTTAACCTAGGAAAACAGGAGCTTATTGTTGCTTCTGAGCTCTCACTGGTGCATCTCTGAAATCTCCTAAGAACCCCACAAAATAGAACTACATTGATTCCCATCCTACAGGTAAGGGAAATCCATGCTGAATTTTGACTTAATCATAAAATCTATGGGGATCCATTGAACCCTTGTAAGTGGTAAAAGGACGTAATTAATTCTGCGTTTTAGAAAGATCACTTTAGCAGCTGTTGGAAAATGTTTTGAAGACACAAGGGGCTAAGAGAGAAAGGAGACTGATTGCTAAGAAGGGAATTAAATTAGGAAAACATTCAAGCACACTCTTAAGTCTTAACTTACATACTAGTATACTGATATGCCAAATGACTAATGTTTTTATTTTATTAACCTAATAATGAGCAATTTCACAAGGAAAACAACACATTAAATGTGTATGTTTTAATTTCTTGACGTTCAGTTATATACAACAATGGAAAGTAATCGCCCAAATTGACAATCAATATCCAGATACAAATATCTCCATAGCATAAGCAGAGCTTTGGATCAAACATAAGCATATATGTGGAGGCTTGCAAAGTTAAATCTAATATTAAATTTACTAATGTAGACAGATTTACAACATAATCTTACACTATTGTTTGTTCATTGGTTTGTACTAGTTGGTTCTTTCTTTCTTTCCTTCTTTCTTAGAAATTTTTATTATAAGGAGCATATGCTTGGTGGAGACACAGAAGGAGACAGAGAGAGAGAGAGAGAGAGAGAGAGAGAGAGAGAGAGAGAGAGAGAGAGAGAGAGAGAGAGAGAGAGAGAGAGAGGTAATCCCCAGAAGGATGGCCATACCACAATCCCTTCTCCATTCTCCTTTCAGGATTTTGGGCATGTACACACATGTGCCTGGTATGTTGTAAGTTGCTGGATCCAGGACTCAAGCCATAGTCAGCCACATGGGAGTCCAGGGCCTTAACTCTATACCACCTGCTGGACCCAGTTCCCCAATTATTTGATGCCTATTTAGCAAATTGGGCAACTGAATTGAAAGAAGGCTGAGGATGTTGAGACCACTTTATTGGTGTTGTTTAATCAATGTGAATATATTTTTCAGCAACTGTGATTGAGAAAGTGACATCTCATGTAGATTATTAAAATTGGAGACTCACAAACTTATTTGTATAACACACACACAAAACAACATGAGATGTGGATTTTGAGAAAATAGAATCTTTACCAGCAACCTATGTTAAATTCAGTAATTAAAGTTATTGACTGCGGTTATACCTTCAATTGCTCTCCTGGCTCAACTTACAGTGGCTGTTTTTCTGGTTGGTAGGTTCATTGATGGTCTGATTCTGTCATTTGTTCATTCATTAATTTATGGAAAATGAAGTTAATTGTACTGGCTCTTATTAAGTTGAGAAAG
>NW_006201378.1:2447380-2460260 GCF_000334495.1 Tupaia belangeri chinensis
GTGGTGGGAGGAGAGGACCTGTTTTAAAAAAAAAAAAAAAGATCAATAACAAATTTAAGAATTTCGAAGTAATTCAGAAAAATGATTTTTAAAAAGTAGTTGTGGGGGGCCAGCAAGTAGCATGGTGGTTAAAAGGCGCTGGACTCCCACATAGTTAACCACAGTTCAAGTCTCGGACCTGGTGGCTTGCTCTCTCACTTCCTCTCTCTCTGTCTCTCTCTGATCAAACTGGAAAATAATAATGATAATAATAATAAATAAAGTTAAATAAAATAATTCTTTAAAAAAAGTATTAAAAAAAAGTATTTGTGGGGAACCAGCAGTTAGCGTAATGGCGATGTCGCTGGACTCCCACGTAGTCGACCATGGTTCGTGTCCCGGACCCAGTGGCTTAAAACTCACGCCGGGCACGTGTGCGTGCGTGCCCAAGATCCCGAGAGGAGAATGGCAAGAGCCCGAGAGGAGAATGGAGGAGAAGGGATTGCGGCGTGACCATCCCCCCTGGGGGGTGATTTCTCGCTTTCCGTCTCTATGTCTCTCTCTGTCTGTCTGGCGAGCGCACACGCCCTACAGTGAAAATTTCTAAAAAAAAAAAAAAAAAGTATTTGTGGAACCAGCAGATGGTATAATGGTTACATCATTGGTCTCCTACATAGTCAACTGCGGTTCAAGTCCTGGATCTGTAGGCTTAAAACTCATGCTGGGCATGTGTGCGTGCATGCCCAAAGTCTGGAAAGGAGAATGGAGAAGAGATTGCAGCATGGCCATCTCACTGGGGGTGATTTCTTGTTTTCTGTCTCTCTGTATCTGTCTCTCTGGTGAGCACATGTGCCCAATAGCAAAAATCCCTCTCTAAAAAGACCCAAAAAATTTTGCAAATTACCTTTATTAGTTTGCTAGAACTACCATAACTGGATGGTTTAAATAAGAGGAAGTCACTCCCTCAAGGTTCTGGAGGCTGGAAGTCTGAGGCCAAGATGTTTTCAGGGTTGGTTCTTTCTGAAGGCCATGAGGAAAAACCTGTTTTTTTGCCTCTCTCTAGCTCCTGGCAGTTAGTGGCTGTGGGGGCATCACCTTCAGCTCTGCCTTCATTTTCATGTGGTGTTCTCTCTCTCTCTGTGTGTGTGTGTGTGTGTGTGTTTGTGTGTGTGTGTATCATCTGATCATCTGTGTTCTAATCTTTCTTTTGTAGGAAGACACCAGCCATATTGAATCAGGGGCTGAGACTACTCAGTACAACCTCATCCTAACTTAAGACATCTGCAATGACATCTGCACCTCCTACCTTCAAATAAGGAGACATTCTCAGGTACTGGGGATGAGGACTTCAACAAGTAAATTTTGGGGCACTACACTTCAACCCCAAACAGTACTCACCAAAGCAATAAAAGTAATTCCAAGTTACTTTCCTTGCTTTTATTAATTTATTTTATTAATTTATTTTAAATTTTTACAATTTAATTAATTTTAACTAATTTTAATTTGCTATAAGGCAAACACACTTGCCATGGACAGAGAGATAGACAGAGAAAGTGAGAAAGCACCCCGCCCAGGGGGGATGGCCACACTGCAATCCCTTCTCCTCTATTCTCCTCTCAGGATGTGAGGGATGTTGAGCACACATACCCAGGCCTCTTGCCTGAGTAGCGTATCTCAAGTTGCTGGGTCTAGACTTGAACTGTATAATTGACCATGTGAGATCCAGCTGCCCAACCACCACACCACCAGCTGGCTCATACTTTACTTTCTCTTATTCTTGCTTCCTCCCTTTCTTTTTGTTAGCAAAATAGGACAATTTATTCTGATTTTTTTTTTAGAGGTTTTCGCTATAGGGCGTGTGCGCTCGCCAGGCAGAGAGAGACAGAGAGACAGAAAGTGAGAAATCACCCCCCAGGGGGGATGGCCATGCCGCAATCCCTTCTCCTCCATTCTCCTCTTAGGATCTTGGGCACGCATGCACACGCGCCCGACATGAGTTTTAAGCCACCGGGTCCGGGATGTGAACTGTGGTAGACTATGTGGGAGTCCAGCGACATAGCCATTACAGTAACTGCTGGTCCCAATAGGACAATTTATTATCTCACATGACAAGATGTCCAGAAGTTAGGTCTCCTCAAGGGGCTTGGAGCCACTGCTGCTTCCATCTTTGCCCCCCCGCCCTCCATTGGTGTTATGCAGCCAGAGCTCCAAGTTCTCCTGAGGCGACACGGAGCCCTGTGGTAGCTCTTCCTCTCTGACTCTGCTGCTACAAATAAAGTGATCTTTTCTGATTCTCAGTCGGAGATTGTAGAAGCCTAACAAAGCTCTCTGGTGTCCCTAATCAATTCCTAAAACTATTTTAAAAATTGACATACAACTCACATAACATAAAATTCACCCATTATATTGCAGTGGTTTTTATTATGGTTGCAAAGTTGTGCAGCCTTCATTACTATCTAATTTTGGAACATTTTCATCCCCCCCCCCCAAAAGATGCCCTATACTCATCAGCTACTACTTCTTGTTCCCCTACCCCTAGCACCTAAAAGCCACTAACTTGTTTTCTGTCTGTATGGATTTGCCTACTCCAGATAGTTCATGTGTGTAGAATCCTAAAATATGTGCCCTTCTGTGGTGGTTCACTGAGCTTAATGTGTTCAAGATCAATCCATGTTGAAGCATGTTTCAGAATTGTATTCCTCTTTATGGCTAAACAATACTCCATTGCATGGATGGATCTTCCCTTCTTCCTAATTTTTCTTTTCTTCCTCTTTTTTTTGAATTATAAACTTCTTCAGATCAGACTTTTTTTTTTTTTTTTAGAGAGATTTTTACTATAGAGTACATGTGCTTGCCCAGAAAGATGGAAAGAAAGAAAATGAGAAATTACCCCCCAAGGGAATGGTCATGCTGCAATCCCTTCTCCTCCATTCTCCTCTTAGGATTTTGGGCATGCACGCACATGTGCCCAGTACGAGTTTTTAAACTGCTGGGTTCAGGACTTGAACCATGAATGACTATGTGGGAGCCCAGCGGTGTAACTATTATGCCAGATTCAACATTTTTAAAAACTCTTTTTACTCTTGCTATATCCTCTAAATCTTAGCTAAATTTTGGACATAGGGAAAGCGCTTCATACAAGTTGGCTTTCCAAGTGACACAATAAAGAAACAAATGAATAAACCTACCCACCAGTCAGTATATTCTGTATGTGGTCACACAGCAGTAGATAGCACCCCCCTGCCATGCATACTGAAACTTTATTCATTACTGAAGACAATTCTGCATCCACGGTCATTCAGCAGACAATGTCAGCAGGGTGGAGGTTCCTGCTTTTATGAGCACTCACAGCTAGTCAGCTGCAAGATGCATATTTTTGGTTTAGACACAACAGGTGTTTAATCGTGCGCCAGCTTTCTCTGCCACATCTCTGTGGCTTTCAATATATGTCAGCAGAGGTTCGACATTGTAGTTTTCTGAAGGCAAGAATAATTAGAAAACATTTAATTCTGGACTAATTCTAAGCACAGAAAAGCAAGTGATCACAAGTTAATAACTTCTCAGTTGCCTGTGCTTTTAGTCCACATGTTTACACAGATCATTAAAATGGAGTAAAACTATATAAAATATGAATATCAGGCCACTGGATTTTCATCTTAAAAGTAATACATTACTATGTGGCTTGACAAGCATTTGGTTTTCAGCCTTAGATCCTTTCCTGGCGATATGGGAGAATTGCTCTCCCGAGAAGCCTAGGGAACCTTTAACCCACATTAGGTGCTGAATCAGCAGCTTCAATGGGTCTCATGTGGAGGCTTTGGCTTCAAAGTCAAGAATGGCCTTTCATAAAATCAAAGGAGCTGAAGGGCTGCCATTTTGCTGAATGGCATATGCTGGATACAAAGAAAAAAGGTTACTAAGATTTTAATGTAGTAGATATGTGCTGGGGATACCACTGTTGGAGAAATAAAACATAAAAAAATGTTTTTGAAAATAAACCCAAGAAAGTAAAAGCGAGGTGATAACCACATATTCTTTTGTAAAATTTTGTCAGAGGGTGTGCGTGCTCACCAGAGAGAGATGGAGAGACAGGGACAGAGACAGGGAGAGAGAAAGCACCCCACCTTGGGGTGTGGTGATGTTAGAATCTCTTCTCCACTGCTTCATTCTATCAGGATTTTAGACATGAAGAGGCACTCAATGTGTTTTTCAAGTCACTGAGGCCAGGATTCAAACCATGGGTGGCCATGTGGGATCTAGCTACCTGAAATATTAAAACACGGGTCCAGTCCACTCAACTGAGAACTCCATAGGCATGTTTAAAATGTTATTTTTTTTTTTGATGGAGAATTCCCAAAATGTTTCATTACACAACAGATAAGTCTAGAGTATAATTATTTTAATACATTAAAAAATATATTGTGTCTTCTTTCATTTCATTACTGCTACAAAATAGTATGTTCTTTTGAGGCAAAAACTGCTATAGCAAAGTACTTTAATTAGGTCTCGTGTGAACTTGGCCTTTGGTGTGAGAAGAAAATCTTTGCTTTCTAAGGGTCATTTACCACAAGTATTTCATGTGTTTAATGAACTTAATAGTAAGTAAATTAAAAATGGATAGATGAAAAGCTTGTGTTGCTATAAATTGTAGGCAAATACACATTGTTTGCTTCTTCTCATTTGGTTTCATGGCATATTATTTACTTATAAAAATCTAAACTCCAGTAGATGAGTTTTAATATCTAGATAGATAGCTACATTTTGGAAGTTTCTGGAGATACAGTGACATAGGAACTTCTAGTTTGTGAAGAGATTAATAAATATGAGAGAGGAAATAATCATTTAAGTTCAATTCAGTTCTGATTGAATGGAACCCTGCTTCCACCCCTGTTCCCCATGGTTCAGCCTTTTTACTTCAATTTTTCTTTTATTTGAACTTCTTATTCTCTGACTAAAAAATGTTTGCCTTTTACATAACTGGCCAGTTGGGATGAATTCCAAGAATCCCAGGACAGGTGTGGATGGCCTCCCAGGAATAGGCACTCACCACTATATGTTCTTATATGTAACTTGGGTTGCTTTAGTAAGCATCATGATTATTGGGAGAAAAAAAAGGGCTTTTATCAGGGATCATCCTCATAGCCATTGTTTTTCATTCCTGATTTTTTTTTCTTTTTTTTGCCATAGGGCATGTGTGCTCCCCAGAAAGAGACTGAGATAAAGTGAGAAAGCCTTCCAGGCACCCAAGGAAGACGACCATTTCCCTTCTCCATTCTCCTCCCAGGATTGTGGGTACACATACACACACACACACACACACACACACACACACACACACGCATCTGACATGGTTTACAAGCTGCCAGGTTTGGTACTCAAGTCACTCAGCTAGTGGGATCCAACAGCCTTAACATTATGCTCCCTGGCTGATCCCATTCCTGATTTTTTAGACAGTGATTTTATCAGAACTACAGAGTTTATGGTTCTCCGCAATCAAAGCCTAGAATACAGGTTCTACCTGCTACCATTTCAGGCACCTGGAACATATTTTATTTTTAAAGATCCTGGGAGTCCTGAAAAGTCCAAGTAGTGAAGATGATCAAGTTTTGTTCTGAAGTGAACATTTTTATCTGTTAAACCAACATTACATATATAAAACTCACGCACATGGTAAAACAACTTCCAACTGATAATGAGTAAGAACCAGGCGTTCTCCTCACAGGCAATTCTTGCTATCAGATTGCTAGCTTGCTTTTTATTTCTTTTTCTCTTTTCAGAGACACTCCATGTCTATGTACATCTACACATATGAGCCTCCTCCAAGGGGTAATAGTCAAATGTTGGGTCTAGATTGCTGCAGGCACCAGTCAGGATTGATCAGGTGGTGGCCATGTACAAGTATCAGTGGGCGTTTGTTCCAGTCTCCATTTCTGCCCTACGAAACGTAGGACACAACGCTCTGCATCTTGACTTTTTATGAAACACAGTATCTTTGAAGGCAGTCGGTATCATGCACAGGGCTTGACCCCTCTCCCTTTGTTGGCCTCACAGTATTCTACATATTGATGTAGAGTAAATCAACCATTTTTTATAGATGGATACATTCATTTCAAACCTTTTATTCTTATAAACCCTGCTGCAAGAAATAGCTCTACTGCTATATTTGTGGGTATATGCATATTTCTATGGGAGGAATTCCAAGTTAATTAGGCAAGTCAAAAGATATCTGCATTTCACTTTTTGTAAATACTTTTTTTTTTTTTTAATCATCGGATGGTACACGCACTTGCCTGAGAGAGACAGAGAGAGAGGGAAAGTGAGAAAGCATCGCCATGGGCAGTAGTCGTGTCACAATCTCTTCTCCATTTCTCTCCCCTTCAGAGATTTTGGGCATGCTCGCCTATGTCCAGAGTATTTTTCAAACTGCCAGGTCTGAAACTTGAACCACATACTCAGCCACATGGGATCCAGCGGCCTTAACCACCATGCCACAGGCTGGCCCGGTAAATACTTGTGTTGTGATAAGATATAGATGACAAAATTTGCCATTTCACCAATTCTAAGTGTCTAATTCAGTGGCATTAAGTCCGTTCGCAATGTTGTGCAATTATCACTATTTCCAAATAAAACTTCTGTGGCCTTTAACCAATAACTCACCAATCCCCTCCCACAAGCCCTTCATAATGTTTAATCTGCTTTTTTGTCTGTGTGCTTCCTTATTGAATTTCAAGAGGTTTTTTTTTTTTGATACATTTTGAATACTGGCCTTTTATTGGATATATGATTTACAAAGATTTTGTACATTCTATTGTTTGTCATTTCATTCTCTGCAGTGTCTTTCACAGAGCTTATGGTTTTCATTTTAATGAAGTATAATTAATCCATCTTTTCTAGACTATCAAATGTGTTACATTAAAAACATCTTCGCCAAGCCCAAGTTCAACTGGATTCTCTCTAATGTTAACTTCTAGAAGATTCAGAGTTTTCTCTTTTACATTTATGTCTACAAGCTATTGAGTTCGTTTTTATGAAAGGGATAAGATCTAGGTCTAGATTAGGTTCTAGCATGGTGAATGTTCTGTGCGAACTTGAAAAGGATCTGTGCTCTGCTGTTGGTGTGGGAGGAAAAGTCTGCAAATGTCCATCAGGTCCAGTTGATTGATGGTATTGTTAGGTAAAAAAATGCAGATTTTGTCTACTGTCTCCGCCAATTTCTAATAGTGGACTCCTATGATAGTCTCCAACTATCACAGTAAATCCAAATATTTTTCCTGCAATTCTATCAGTGTTTGCTTTGTGCATTTTGACACTCTGTTGTTAAGTGCATATACATTAAGGATTATTACATCTCCTTGGATAATTGACCATTTAGCATTTCAAAGTGTTGGGCCAGAACCTGAAGATTTCAGTTGTGGGTTTTTCCCAAATGTCCTTTATCCTGTTGAGAAATTATCTCTCTATTCCTAGTTTTCTAAACGTTTTATCATGAAAGTTTGCAAAATTTTGTCAAGTGCTTTTGTCAACTGAAATATTTGTCTGTCTGTCTGTCTTTCTTTCTTTCTTCTCTTAATGTGGTACTAATTGATTTTCTTATGTTGAATCACCTATGCATTTCTGGAAATATCTCCCTTGGTCCCATGTCTAATTCATTTAATATGCTGTTGGATTAGGTTTGCTAGTATTTTGTTGATTTAGCATTTATATTCATAATTTACTTCGGATCACTTTATTTGGCTGTAGTAACAGAGTAAAGTTGGCCTCAATGAGTGTGTTAGAAACTGTTACCTCTTCTAATTTTTGGAAGAGTTTGGGAAGAACTGGTAATGATTCTTTTTTAATATTTGATGGAATTCACCAGTAAAGTCATCTGGTCCTGAATATTTCTTTTTGCTTATTTATTATTTTATTTTATACATCACTTAGCTTGCCAGTTGAATTTACCCAACATGAATACACTTCACATAGGAGGATATAAAACATATTATCATCAACAGGTAATAATCTATTTCTGTGTCACATAAATGTCTTGCCCGTTTTCCTCCTTAATTTCTTTTTTTTCTGGGAAGGCTTTTTATGCCAGTAAGCAGAAAACTTAATCTTTTTTTTTAAAGAATTATTTAATGTAATTTACTAATTATTATTATTATTAATTTTACCAGAGAGAGAGAGGGAAAGTGAAAAATCAAGCCACGAAGTGGCTTCAATTGCAATCAGGCACGTGGGAATCTAGCATACCAACTCACCATTCCATCTGCTGACCCTGAAGATTCAATTCCTTAATTTGCTATAGGTCTGCTAAAACCTTCCACTTCTACACTAGTCAGTATAGGCAATTTTCACTTTTGTAAGAATTTGGCCATTTCATCAGGATTATCTAATTTGATGATATGTAATTATCCATAGTACTGTCTTATAATCCTTTTTCATTTCCGTGTGATTTTTTTTTTTTTTTTGGAGAGATTTTCACTGTAGGGCACGTGCGCTTGCCAGACAGACAGAGAGAGACATAGAGACAGAAAGTGAGAAATCACCCCCAGGGGGGATGGTCACGCCGCAATCCCTTCTCCTCCATTCTCCTCTCGGGATCTTGGGCACGCACGCACACGCGCCCGGCGTGAGTTTTAAGCCACCGGGTCCGGGACGTGAACCGCGGTCGACTACGTGGGAGTCCAGCGACATAGCCATTACGTTAACTGCTGGTTCCCTCTGTGTGATATTTTAAAATGCTCCAAATTCATTTCTGATTTTAATTGTTTTTATCTCTTCTTTTTATGTTGTCAATACAATTAAAGGTGTGTCAATTTTTAAAATCTTTTTAAGGAACCAATCTTAGGTTTTGTTAATATTGCCTATTGCTTTTGTATTTATTTTAATGAGATCAGCTCTACTGTTTATTATTTCTTTTTCCACATGACTGTGGCCTTCTTCTAATTTTTTATGGTGTTGAGTTAGGTTATTCATTTGTGACCTTTTTTCTTTTTTAATGTGAAATATTCATTTCCCTCTGAGCATGGCCTTTGTAATGGCCTGTAAGTTTTATATGCTGTGTTTTTGTTTTCATTAATCTTAAGTAACTATTTTCTAACTTCCCTTGAGCTTTTTTTTATGTCCTATTGTCAGCTTTTCAATTTTCCTCTTGTTCACTGTGTCAATTTCCACATACTTATAAATTTTCTAGTTTTCTTTTTGGAGAGGTTTTTGCTATACCGTGTGTGCACTCACCAGAAAGACAGAGAGAGACAGAGAGATAGAAAACAAGAAATCACCCCCCAAGGGGAATGGCCATGCCTCAATCCCTTCTCCTCCACTCTCCTCTCGGGATCCTGGGCACGCATGCACACAGGCCCGGTGTGAGTTTAAGCCACCAGGTCTGGGACTCGAACTGTGGTCCACTACATGGGAGTTCAATGACATAGCCATTATGCCACCTGCTGGTTTCTACATGGCTCTTATATCTAGCTAGCAGCTTGTGTTTTCAAGCCCTCTAGTTCCTTGTTGATCTTCTGTCTGGATATGCCTATTATTAAAAGTGCTGCAATCTAGTCTCTCACTGTTACTGTTGAGCTATCTAGTCCTTCACTTCTGTCAAAAACTTTGCTTCATATATTTTGAGGCTCTGTTGTTTAGTGCATATATATTTAAAATTGTTACATATTCTTGGTGAATTAACTCTTTTCATTGATGTATAACTGTGCTTTGTCACTCATTTTCTCCATTGCTACCTTTTGTATTTAGCTGGGTTTCATTTTTTTTTAATTAATTATTATTATTATTATTATTTTTTAGGTTTTTGTCATAGAATGTGTGTGGTAGACAGACAGAAAGTGAGAAATCACCCAGGAGGATGGCCATGCTGCAATCCCTTCTCCTCCATTCTTCTCTTGGGATTTTGGGCACAGACACACATGTGCCTGGATTGATTTTCAAATCTCTGGTCTAGAACTCAAACCATGGTCAGCTACGTGGGAATCTAGTGCCTTAATCATCATGCCACTTGCTGGGCCCGTAGCTGATCTTTTTTAGTTGACTGTTTTAATATCCCTTCCATTTCCTTTTGTATGCATATTTAAATATTTTCTTCATGTAAATTTAAGATGTTAGAATTACATTTAACATCCTAAATTTATAACAATCTGGTTTAAATTATTAAATCTTAACTTCAATAGTATATAAAACTCTGCTCCTAGGCACCTCCATTCCTCCTTGTTATTGCTGTCACAAGTTACTTGTGGGATTGATAACAAAGATTTATAAAAATCTTTTATCTGCAAATTTGGATGCTTTTACTTCTATTTCTCCATATTCTTTCTCCCCTTTACTTGTTTTCTTCTCCTCATGAGGCTACCATAATGTGTATGTTGGTCTGATTAATGATGTTCTATGGGCCTTTAGGTTCTGTTCACTTTGGGTTTTTTTAGAGAGATTTTTATTATGAGGTGCATGCACTTGCTGGAGAGACTGAGAGACAAAAAAACAAGAAGTCACCCCCAGGGGGAATGGCCTCAATCCCTTCTCCTCCACTCTCCTCTTGGGATTTGGGGCATGCATGCACACACACCTGATGTGAATTTGAGTCACCAGTTCCGAGAATCTAACTGTGGTCAGGCACATGGGAGTCCACTACACTATCTGCTGGTCCCAACATGGGTAATTATTTTTAAAGAATTATTTTATTTAACTTTATTCATCATTGTTATTTTAAAATTTTGACCAGAAAGAGACAGAGAGAGAGAGAGAGAGAGGGGTAAGATGAGAGGGCAAGCTGCCAGGTCAGACTGTGGTCAATCATGTGAAAGTCTAGTGCCTTAACCACCATGCCACCTGCCAGACCCACATGAGTGATCTTTTTTTAAACTGTAGTAAAATATCCATAAAGTTTACCATCTTAACCATTTTATGTAAACAGTTTTGTGATGTGAAGTGCATTAATATTGTTCCACCACTATCACCATCTATGTCCATCTTCTCCAGCTAAAACTTTGAACTCATTAAATATAACCCACTATTTCTCCTGCCAACTGACCCCTGGGGCTCCCCACCCCACCTCCATTCTACCTTCTTTCTCTAGGAATTTGATTACTCTAGGCATTTCATATAAGTGGAATTATACAGAATTTGTCCTTTTGTAATCGGCTCATTCCTCTTAACACAATGTCTTCAAGGCTCATCTATGCTGTAGCATGTGTCAGAATTTCCTTTCTCCATGAGGCTGAATAGTATGCTTCTGTTTTTGTATACCACATCTTGCTTATCCATGAATGTTTGGATTCCTTCCAGCTTTTGGCTCTTGTAAGTAATTACTTTGAACATTAGTGTATGATTATCTATTTGTGTCCCTGTTTTCATATCTTTGGGGCACATACCCAGAAGCAAGATTGCTGAATCATAGAATAATTCTATGTGTATTTTTTTTCTTTTTTCGACGGCTAGTCATATCATTTTCCATAATGAGCATAACTTTTATATGCCCTACAGAAATGCATAAACTTTCTAATTTCTCTACATCTTGTTAATATTTGTTACTATTTTTATAATTTTCACAATAGTCGTCCTAATCTGTGTGAACTAGTATTTTGTTTTGGTTGTAATTTGTATTACCATAGTGATTAGTGATGTTAATTGGTTTTTATGTGCTTATTAGCTACTTATAAATCTTGTTTAAAGAAATATTTATTTGAGTCCTTCACTCATTGTTTAGCATTATTACTTTTTTAGTTATATATTTTAAATTTTTAAACAATTACATTTAATCAGTGCACAAGATAATTTTTCCCAGCATGAATGCAGTGCATATCAATCAAGTCAAAGTATTAATACATACATTTCCATCAACAGATAACTTTTAATTCACATCTGTTAATTTTTTTTAAACCCTCAGTCAGGTCAGCAGGTGGTGTGGAGGTTAAGGTGCTTGACCAATGGCATGGTTCAAGTCCTGGACCTGGTGGTTTGAAAATCACACTGGGTGCATGTGCACGCATGCTCATAATCCTGAGAGGAGAAAAGGAGGAGAAGGGATTGTGGCATTACTATCCTCCCCACCTCCTTGGGCAGGTGGGGAAACACATGATATCCCACTACTCCCCGCCCCCCATTTCTCTCTGCCTTTCTGGCATGCACACGCACCTTATAGCAAAACTAAAAAGCAAAGAAAAAAATTTTACACATAAAAAAAATCAGATTAGTTGTTTTGATGTTGAATTGAAGCTTTTGATATTGAAGTATAGTTTTTTGGGTTTTTTTTTTTTGCTATAGGGCACATGCTCTCACCAGAAAGACAGTGAGAGATAGAGAGACAAAGAGACATAAAAGGAAAAATCACTCCCAGCAGGGATGGCCATGCCTCAATCCCTTCTCCTCCATTCTCCTCTTGGGATCTTGAGTATGGACACACACGTGTCCAGCATGAGTTTAAGCCACCAGGTCCAGGACTCGAACCATGGTTGACTACCTGGGAGTCCAGCAACACTGACATTGTGCCATCTGCTGGTCCCAAGGTATAGTGTTTTTTTTTTTTATACTCTGGATACCAATCCATTTTCAGATACCTACATAATTTTCAAATATTTTCCCACCCCATGTCTTTCGATTCTTGTGATAGTGTCTTTTTGATGGACAAATTTTTAATGTTGATCAAGTCCAATTTACATATTTTTTCTTTTGTTGCCTATGCTTTTAAAGTCATATCCTAAAAATCACTACGAAATCCAATGTCATAAAACTTTTCAGCTATATTTTCTTTTTTTTGGAGAGGATTTTGCTATAGGGTGTGTGCACTCGCCAGAAAGAGAGAGAGAGACAGAGAGACAGAAAGTGAGAAATCACCCCCCCAGGGGGGATGGCCACACCGCAATCCCTTCTCTTCCATTCTCCTCTCAGGGTCTTGGGCATGCATGCACAC
>NW_006201378.1:2462660-2465186 GCF_000334495.1 Tupaia belangeri chinensis
GTCCAGCATGAGTTTAAGCCACCAGGTCCAGGACTCGAACCATGGTTGACTACCTGGGAGTCCAGCAACACTGACATTGTGCCATCTGCTGGTCCCAAGGTATAGTGTTTTTTTTTTTTATACTCTGGATACCAATCCATTTTCAGATACCTACATAATTTTCAAATATTTTCCCACCCCATGTCTTTCGATTCTTGTGATAGTGTCTTTTTGATGGACAAATTTTTAATGTTGATCAAGTCCAATTTACATATTTTTTCTTTTGTTGCCTATGCTTTTAAAGTCATATCCTAAAAATCACTACGAAATCCAATGTCATAAAACTTTTCAGCTATATTTTCTTTTTTTTGGAGAGGATTTTGCTATAGGGTGTGTGCACTCGCCAGAAAGAGAGAGAGAGACAGAGAGACAGAAAGTGAGAAATCACCCCCCCAGGGGGGATGGCCACACCGCAATCCCTTCTCTTCCATTCTCCTCTCAGGGTCTTGGGCATGCATGCACACACTCCTGGTGTGAGTTTAAGCCACCGGGTCCAGGACTCGAACTGCGGTAGACTACATGGGGGTCCAGCAATATAGCCATTATGCTAACTGCTGGTCCCACCTATATTTTCTTTTGAGAATTTTATGGTTTTAACTTTCATGTTTAGTTCTTTCACACATTTTGAGTAATTTTTATATGTGATGTAATGTTAAGAGTCCAACTTCATTGCTTTACATTTGAATATCTAGTTTTTTCATCATTTATTCAAACACTGTCCTTTTTGTATTGAATGGTCTTGTCACCCTTTACAAAAATGATTTGACCATATACGTGTTTATTTTATGGACTCTCTCCTCTATTCCATTGGCCTATATGTCTGTGTTTACATCAGAACCTACTACACTGTCTTGTTTACCATAGCTCTATAGCAAAGTTTGAAATGAAAAAGCATGAAACTGCTACTTTGTTCTTATTTTTGAATATCGTTTGGCTATTCAGGGTTTATTAAGATTTCATATGAATTTTAGGATGGATTTTTCTATTTCTCAGAAAAAAATAAGATTTTGAATGGGATTTTGTTGAATCTATAGATTGCTTTGGGTAGTATTGACATCTTAATGAATATTACATCTTTCCACTTACTGATGTTTAATCTCTTATAGCAACATTTTTATAGTTTTCAGTATATAATTTTTTTCTTTTTGGTTAAGTATATTCTCAGTATTTTACTGTTTTGATGATACTGTAAATAGAATATTTTCTTAATTTCCTCTTTGGCATCTTCAGCTTGGTGTTTACAAATACTACTGATTTTTTGTGTGTTGACTTTTGTATTCTGCAGTTTTGCTGAATTCATGTATTATATTTAAGAATTGTGTGTGTGCGTATGTGTGTGTAGTTTTTATATTTTCTACATATAAGATTATGTTACTGCAAACAAATAATTTTACTTTGTCCTATCTCGTTTGGATATTAGTATTATTATTATTTTAAATTTGCTATAGGGTGTGTAAGAGACAGAGAAAGGGAAAGTGGGAAAACAATCCCGTAGGGGTTACAGTCACGTAGCAATCCCTTCTCCTCTCTTCCCTCTAGATTTTGGGCACACATGCACACACACCCAGCATGTTTTTCAAGTGGCTGGATCTGGGACTCAAATCGCACAGTTAGCTGCCTTAACCACCATACCACCAGCTGCCCCTTGTACATTTTTTGATTTCTTTTTCTTGTCTAATTGCTCTGACTAGGATATTAATATCATAAGGAATAGATGTGGCATAAGTGAGCATGCTTGCCTTGTTCCTGATCCTACAGAAAATGCTTTCAGTCTTTCTCTGTTGAGTATGATATAACAGCTATGGGTTCAGAAGTGATTTTGAAAAGTACCCCCACCCCACCTCCACTTCTGCTCCCAGGTCTTAGGTAGTATGGTGTATGATTTGGGCATAAGCATTTGTCCCAGATGCTTATAGGTTGTTAGTGAATTTGCCAATGTTCAAGCAATGTCCTTAGTTTCGCTGGTCTGAGTTATGAGTTAGGGGAGACATGGTGTGCGCTAGTTTACTTTCCTCCCTCCAGAAGCAGTGACTATGGGACACATGCTTCTCTCTGAAGGACTTCTGCCACATTGGGGAAGGGGTAGAACCATGACAAATAAAAATGTCCCAAAGCTTTCCTGCTTTCTCTAAGCTCTATTTGTTGTTAATTAAGCATTTCCTTGGTTATTGCAAACATTTGGCTGTTTTCTAAAGTTTTAACAAAATTGTTGACAGTTTCTCTGTGTTTTTCAATTTTTTTTTTTTTGAGAGAGATTTTCATTGTAGGGCGCGTGCGCTCGCCAGACAGACAGAGAGAGACATAGAGACAGAAAGCGAGAAATCACCCCCCAGGGGGGATGGTCACGCTGCAATCCCTTCTCCTCCATTCTCCTCTCGGGATCTTGGGCACGCACGCGTGAGTTTTAAGCCAACGGGTCCGGGACACGAACCGCGGTCGACTACGTGGGAGTCCAGCGACATAGCCATTACGCTAACTGCTGGTTCC
>NW_006201378.1:2467269-2476096 GCF_000334495.1 Tupaia belangeri chinensis
GCATGAGTTTAAGCCACCAGGTCCAGGACTCGAACCATGGTTGACTACCTGGGAGTCCAGCAACACTGACATTGTGCCATCTGCTGGTCCCAAGGTATAGTGTTTTTTTTTTTTATACTCTGGATACCAATCCATTTTCAGATACCTACATAATTTTCAAATATTTTCCCACCCCATGTCTTTCGATTCTTGTGATAGTGTCTTTTTGATGGACAAATTTTTAATGTTGATCAAGTCCAATTTACATATTTTTTCTTTTGTTGCCTATGCTTTTAAAGTCATATCCTAAAAATCACTACGAAATCCAATGTCATAAAACTTTTCAGCTATATTTTCTTTTTTTTGGAGAGGATTTTGCTATAGGGTGTGTGCACTCGCCAGAAAGAGAGAGAGAGACAGAGAGACAGAAAGTGAGAAATCACCCCCCCAGGGGGGATGGCCACACCGCAATCCCTTCTCTTCCATTCTCCTCTCAGGGTCTTGGGCATGCATGCACACACTCCTGGTGTGAGTTTAAGCCACCGGGTCCAGGACTCGAACTGCGGTAGACTACATGGGGGTCCAGCAATATAGCCATTATGCTAACTGCTGGTCCCACCTATATTTTCTTTTGAGAATTTTATGGTTTTAACTTTCATGTTTAGTTCTTTCACACATTTTGAGTAATTTTTATATGTGATGTAATGTTAAGAGTCCAACTTCATTGCTTTACATTTGAATATCTAGTTTTTTCATCATTTATTCAAACACTGTCCTTTTTGTATTGAATGGTCTTGTCACCCTTTACAAAAATGATTTGACCATATACGTGTTTATTTTATGGACTCTCTCCTCTATTCCATTGGCCTATATGTCTGTGTTTACATCAGAACCTACTACACTGTCTTGTTTACCATAGCTCTATAGCAAAGTTTGAAATGAAAAAGCATGAAACTGCTACTTTGTTCTTATTTTTGAATATCGTTTGGCTATTCAGGGTTTATTAAGATTTCATATGAATTTTAGGATGGATTTTTCTATTTCTCAGAAAAAAATAAGATTTTGAATGGGATTTTGTTGAATCTATAGATTGCTTTGGGTAGTATTGACATCTTAATGAATATTACATCTTTCCACTTACTGATGTTTAATCTCTTATAGCAACATTTTTATAGTTTTCAGTATATAATTTTTTTCTTTTTGGTTAAGTATATTCTCAGTATTTTACTGTTTTGATGATACTGTAAATAGAATATTTTCTTAATTTCCTCTTTGGCATCTTCAGCTTGGTGTTTACAAATACTACTGATTTTTTGTGTGTTGACTTTTGTATTCTGCAGTTTTGCTGAATTCATGTATTATATTTAAGAATTGTGTGTGTGCGTATGTGTGTGTAGTTTTTATATTTTCTACATATAAGATTATGTTACTGCAAACAAATAATTTTACTTTGTCCTATCTCGTTTGGATATTAGTATTATTATTATTTTAAATTTGCTATAGGGTGTGTAAGAGACAGAGAAAGGGAAAGTGGGAAAACAATCCCGTAGGGGTTACAGTCACGTAGCAATCCCTTCTCCTCTCTTCCCTCTAGATTTTGGGCACACATGCACACACACCCAGCATGTTTTTCAAGTGGCTGGATCTGGGACTCAAATCGCACAGTTAGCTGCCTTAACCACCATACCACCAGCTGCCCCTTGTACATTTTTTGATTTCTTTTTCTTGTCTAATTGCTCTGACTAGGATATTAATATCATAAGGAATAGATGTGGCATAAGTGAGCATGCTTGCCTTGTTCCTGATCCTACAGAAAATGCTTTCAGTCTTTCTCTGTTGAGTATGATATAACAGCTATGGGTTCAGAAGTGATTTTGAAAAGTACCCCCACCCCACCTCCACTTCTGCTCCCAGGTCTTAGGTAGTATGGTGTATGATTTGGGCATAAGCATTTGTCCCAGATGCTTATAGGTTGTTAGTGAATTTGCCAATGTTCAAGCAATGTCCTTAGTTTCGCTGGTCTGAGTTATGAGTTAGGGGAGACATGGTGTGCGCTAGTTTACTTTCCTCCCTCCAGAAGCAGTGACTATGGGACACATGCTTCTCTCTGAAGGACTTCTGCCACATTGGGGAAGGGGTAGAACCATGACAAATAAAAATGTCCCAAAGCTTTCCTGCTTTCTCTAAGCTCTATTTGTTGTTAATTAAGCATTTCCTTGGTTATTGCAAACATTTGGCTGTTTTCTAAAGTTTTAACAAAATTGTTGACAGTTTCTCTGTGTTTTTCAATTTTTTTTTTTTTGAGAGAGATTTTCATTGTAGGGCGCGTGCGCTCGCCAGACAGACAGAGAGAGACATAGAGACAGAAAGCGAGAAATCACCCCCCAGGGGGGATGGTCACGCTGCAATCCCTTCTCCTCCATTCTCCTCTCGGGATCTTGGGCATGCACGCACACGTGCCCGGCGTGAGTTTTAAGCCACCGGGTCCGGGACATGAACCGCGGTCGACTATGTGGGAGTCCACCAACATAGCCATTACGCTAACTGCTGGTTCCCTGTTTTTCAATATTTTTATGAGAGGACAAGAGTATGGAGTATCCACTTTGTCATTTTGCCGTTGTCATCCTTACACATCTTGAGTTGCCCTTCAAAGAAGTTGTAGTGGCTATTAAAGAGTGTCTAAAGCTTCCACCAATACAGTGGAATCAGAAATATTTTGATCTTTGCCAATTTGGTGCAAATAAATTCATAATTTATTTCTTTTGTCATTAAAGAGGCTACACATTCTTTCATATGTTTAGAAATCCTTACTTTTTTTAGGATTTATTTTATTATTTAAGTGGGATTTTTGCTATAGGACATGTGCGCCCACCAAAAAGGAAGAGACACAGAGACAGAAAACAAGAAATCACCCCATAGGGGGTATGGCCACATTACAATTTCTTCTCCTCCATTATCCTTTCAGGATTTGGGGCACGCACGTACATGTACCCAGTATGAGTTTAAAGGTGCCAGGCCCAGGATTTGAATTGTTGTTAACGTGGGAGTCTAGCGACGTAATCATTATGCCATCTGCTGGTCCCAGAGAAATCCTTATTACTATATATACAGTAAAATACACACCATTCAACAATCTAGCTATGTGTAGTAAGTATACTGAGGTAAATCATGGGTGTAGAGTTCAGAAAATGATATTAGACACATTAATTTATTACTATACTTAAAGATAGGAAGCATTTATGTAGGAGAGGAGATACACGGAGAAAGAAGGGAACTTACAAAGATAAAGAGTAAAGAGTCAATCATATCAGACCAGGAAATTTTCGGAAGTAGTGACATTGCAACTGTCTTTGAATAACAGGCAAGGTTTGGGCATATGGTGAGGAATGTAATTTGGACTAACTGCTTTCTGCAAGTTCTTATTGTTCTCTCTACTTCATCTGACATCTACTGACTTCTTTCACTAGAAATTTAAATGGTACATCAAAGCAAACACAACTCACTGTGGCCAAATTGGAAATTCTCCTGCCATAGCAGTTAGGAATTATGGTGAGAAATGTAGCCCTCGTCCACTAAAATGCGATAAATGTACAGCATAGCCTTATTCCAGGGGCAATCCTCCTCTCTGAGGAAAATTCTGTCTTTTTTGAGACAGGAGGGAGACCTATATTCAGAATATAGTCTAAAGGCTGGCAGGTGGTGTGGTGGTTAAGGGCACTGGACTCCCACATGACCAATGGTGGGTCAAGTTCTGGACCTAGCAACTTGCTTTCTTACTTTTTCACTTTCTCTCTTTCTCTCATTCTGTCCCTCTCTGGTGACATTTAAATAGATAAATAAATGGATAAGTAAAATTAAGTAAAATAATTTTTTTAAAAAAGGATGTACCCTATCATATTTGGTGGCAAAATGAACTTCTAAACACCAGTTTGACTATCAATATCAATTGATTTCTTCAGACTCTTACATTGGATAGTGCTTTCGCAGTGATTCTCTACTTAAGAGCTCTAAACAAATTAAATGACTCCTTTAAAACTATATTTATCCTTGGTACGTAAATAGTAAGTCTTGGATAAAATGATTCACTTTATAAAGCTCAAACATTTTGATCTAAAGTTTGTCTCCAGTAAAGATAGAAGCTATTATCTCTATAAACAAACAAACAGCATATAAAATAATCTTTGAGCCAGGAAAGAAGACTACATTCAAGTGTAATTTGCTAATTTGTTGAAAAAACATTCAGTAAAATATGTTAATAAAATCATTTAGAACACCAATTATGTACATATTGCATTGTTGAGAACTATAAAGAACAATAAAGCAAAAAGAATATACTTTCTTTAAAGGAATAAAACTGGAGACATGTGATGATAATGGTCATAATGCCAGTTATTACAATTACATTATGTGCCAGATACCACATAGCATTCTTTCCAAATAATCTGTATGGCTACCCTTTTTTTTTTTTTTTGTAGAGGTTTTCGCTATAGGGCGCTTGCGCTCGCCAGACAGAGAGACATAGAGACAGAAAGTGAGAAATCACCCCCCAGGGGGGATGGCCACGCCGCAATCCCTTCTCCTCCATTCTCCTCTCAGGATCTTGGGCACGCACGCACACGCACCTGGCGTGAGTTTTAAGCCACCGGGTCTGGGACGCAAACCGTGGTCGACTACGTGGGAGTCCAGCGACATAGCCATTATGCTAACTGCTGGTTCCCTGGCTACCCATTTTTTGAAGAGAAAACTGGGGCTTAGTGAAGTGAGATGACAAGAAAAATTGTCAAGGGCAGAGCCAGAATTTTAACAAGTTATTCTTAAGACCAAAGCCATTATTTTAAACAAAGTTAGTTATATGATTAGAAGTTTTATAAAATAAATAACATAAAAATTATGAGGACTAATTTCTTTTATTTTTTAGAAATTTTTAAGCTTTATTTATTTATATTTTTATATTTGGCCAGAGGACAGGAGAGGGAGGGAGAGAAGGAGAGAGGGAGGGAGGGACGGAGGGAGGGAGAGAGGGAGAGGGAGAGAGAAAGAGAAAGAGAGAGAGAGAGAGAAAGCTACCAGGTTCGGGACTTGAATCATAGTTGGCTATGTGGGAGTCCAGCACCTTTAAACACCATACCACTGCTGGGCCCTAGAACTAATTTCTTTAAAAAAGAAATAAACATTTAAGGGACACAAAAATGGAAAATTATCTGTTGATGATAATGTGAATGATAATATCTTTAACTGCATTAATATATAGTATATTAATACTGGGAAAACTCATTTTGCATGGTGTAATGATATACAGTGATTGAAAGTATAAAAACATTAAAATATTTTTTAAAAGCAAAGTGAAAAATAAACATGTGCTTTATCTAAACCAAATAGGACGGTACCGAAAATCCTAACTTTAATAGTTCTGCAACACCCTAGCTAGAAACAATAGTCACTGTGTTTGTCTGTTGTTTTTGTTTTAATTCATGATCGAGATCACACGTACAAGAGAGAGCGAGAGAGTGAGAGCGAGCGGGAGAGAGAGAGGAGGACCCTTAACAGGGTCTATCACGCTACAATCTCCTTTCCCCAGCCCTCCAGCTCATCAGGATCTTGGGCATGTACATAGAGACCTGGTATGTTTTCAAGCTGATCTGGGGATCCACACCCTCCATCAGCCATGTAGCTTCCAGTGCTACCTGTAATTTGCTACCAATTGCACCATCGGACTAAACCCTTACTGTGTATTGAGACCTGTGGAGGACCAGGCACTTCAGATGTACTATTTCTGATTTCTCAAGTTCCCTAAGATAGATTCTCCTTGCAGTTTTTAAAGATAGAAACTAAACTCAGAATCATGAAGTCACTTGCCAAAGTCACAGAGTGGGAAGTGGTAGAGTGAGATTTAAGCCCAGCCTATCTGCCGCTAAGTCCAGGCAATTCCACACTTTTGACATCCTCAGACTCACCTCTCGGTGAGGGAAGCTGCCCGCCACTGAGATTGTGGAAACTGCTTAGGGCAGTGCCTACATAATTATTCATAGTTCTACTTGTCCAACTTGCATCTGTCTTTGTGTAGCTGGATATATGATTATTCTTATTATCCATGTCTGCATGAACGAGCAATGATTATATCAAATGTGACTTCTGAGTACATTTCCCAATCGTTCTGTGTAGTATAAGGGTATTTAGTGTATGTTAATTAATGGTAATGGTGACTCACAAAATAATGATGTGTAGGCACAGTATGCCACCAAGTTCATGTAGCAAGTGTTACTTAGCTTTTGATAAATTATTATTCTTGGTTGTATATATTGGCCTACTTATTTCCTATCATAAAGCTTTATTAAAAGTATTTAAAATTTTTATTTATTTATTTTTAAAGAACAGCAGTGTAAATTTAATGTGATTTACTAGATTCAGAAAAAAATAATTGCCATTTATATCTTTTCTTCTTTCACAACCAAAATAGATTAATATTCTCAGCTGCTAATATTTTTTAAAGGTTAGTTCATTTCTTTTATTAACTCATAAACAATTACTTGTCTTCTTTGTTATTATAAGCACTGTCAAATGGCTGATCATAAAAACTTTAGCTGTTAATCTTAAACTATCATTGTGGTCATTTTCCTTAGATATTCTATGTGCAATAAGTTTTTTATTGTTTATTTATGGTAGATGAGTTGTCATTCTTTTTGCTAAAAGGCAAAAGAAGGGTGCTCACTAGAGGGGTGGAAAGGAGTGAGAAAGTACCCACCATGGGGATGGTCATGCTGCCATCCCTTCGCCTCCATTTCTCCTTTCCAGATTTTCCGTATGCATGCACACACACCTGGAGTATTTTTCAAGTTACTGGGTTCAGGACTTGAACTGCACAGTCAGCCATGTGGGATCCAGCTGCCTTAACCACTACACTTCCAGCTGACATTTGTCATGCTTTTTAAAATCTCATTTGCTACTTTCTTTTCTAAGTGAAAGCCTGGGAAGCTGAAATTTCTCCCCAAGTCATTCATATATGGAGGCTTTCCTGCATCCATGACCCGGTGGCTTTTTCATCATGACTGAGCAGCTGCCTCATCTCCTGCATTTCATCCCATCTCCCACACTGGCCGTGATGTTCAGGTAAGGATCACCTACTGCCCCACTGTTCCCATAGCAAAATCCAGTTGCTAACACAGAACTTCTTAGATATATTTTAGTTCCCTTTCAAGGACACAGTGGCCTGATACCGATGTAACCTTTCATGTGGCTTATGTTTCAATTTCATGAATATTAAAATGGCCTCTGCATTGGAAAATGCAATAAAAACCTCTCTTCTCCCTGATTCCACTGACTGACCTTTTTAGTATGAGGAATAAGTTGTCTGGAAAAAGCTGAGTGGCTAAGTTCTCTACTAGGGGTCCTCTCTCTGCTCGCAAATGGAAAAATGATCTTTTTTCTTTTCTTTAAGAAGACATTAGCTAATCTAGTTACTAAGAAGACACATATGCCTTAAAATCTCATCTCTTGCATATGTGATTCTTATGTGGAAGGAGCATGCTAGGCTATGTCCGTGGAGTGCACCTCACAAGACAGTCTTTCCTTTGCCTTGCGGCTGTGATAAAGAACTGGATAAGACTCGGGTGAAGGACTAACTTAGCTGATGGAACAGGTATGATCTCAAACTCCGGAGAAGAAAAAAGAGGAAGACCCTGCTAGGGAGGCCCCATGGAACAGCCCAGTCCATGCCGGCTGCTGAGACTCTCTTCCCTTAGGGTTTCTTGTTTACTGCTGAGCACCACAGGTGGGGCTGTGACCCCCAGGAAAGCTGGATAGTGTATATGTTTAGAAGTATAGACAGGGACCAGCAGATGGCATAATAGTTATGTCACTGTACTCCCACAGGGCTGCCTGCGGTTTAGTCCCAGACCCAGAGGCTTGAAACTCATTCCAGGTGCACATGCATGCATGCCCAGAATCCTGAGAATGGAAGAGAGGGGATTGTGGCTTGTCCATCCCCCTTCAGGGGGTGATTTCTCACTTTCTATCTCTCTGTCTCTCCAGTGAGCACACATGCCCTATCGTAAAAATCTCTCTCTCTAAAAAAACAAAAAGTATAGACAGAAGAACTTCTTTATTGCCCATGAAGAAAAGGTGCTAACTTTAAAAAGGAAATAAAAAAGGAATGCTAATGGGTAACACATGGGATTACACATCATGTATAATAAGAACTATAAAATACAATTTGTAGTTCAAAGCCACGGTCCTTCCAAAACCACATGAAATTTCAGAGCAAAAATCCTACCCATTGACCTTATTCCTTTCTATGCTGCTGACTTTTCCCTCTTGCAAGGACATACTCTCTCCTGCTAGAGGTGGAGTCTGAGAGCATCCGACTGTCCATTTAGTTATGAAGAGGCACATCCTTGCTGCCTGGAATAAAGATAGCTAAAACATGGTTTCTGAACTGATAGGACATCAAAGGAAATAGATGCTTTAATCTGAGTTTACTGAAAACATGGCAGAAAAAATAAGCCATTACAGTCACAAGATTTAGAAAACAAACTCAAAGAGCAGTACATATTGGAACCCCAACTCTGGTGGGGTTTTCTGGTGTTGGGCAGCCCTAGGGAGGTAATGGAAGGAGTGCAGGCTCCGATGAGAGGCTGTCTGGTGAGACCTCCTCTGCAGCTGATCAGGGCTGGTGCCGTCACCCCTTTGGTCTCCCTGTTCACCATTCCTAAGATGGGATAATACAATGATATATTTACACAGGACTCCTCAAGGACTAAACTGGGGAGTTTATATTAAATGTTAAATATAGTGTCAGGCATGCCTGGAGCAAGTGCTTGAGAAATTACAGTTCTTCTCCTTTCCTATGTCT
>NW_006201378.1:2476127-2550070 GCF_000334495.1 Tupaia belangeri chinensis
CTCCCCACCCTGTCCCACCCCTGATCAACAAACACAAGCACACACACAGAGAGAGAATCTAAAAATATCTTTTAAGAAAAGAATACCTAGTCATTACTAATTCACCCAAAACAACTGATTTAATAATTACCGAAAATTATTTGAATGGTGTGGGATGCTTTTCTAAAACACCCTTTCCTTCCTTCTCATCCCTCCCCTGGACCTTCAGCAGAACTATTCTGGTAAGTTTGGTGTCTCAATGACAGTACTTCCTGCCACTGCCTCTGTCGTTAGTGAGAAAAGATGGGCCCCAGCTGGGCTCTCTGCCTGACATAGAAGGGAATGAGCAAAATGAGAACAAACACAATGTGATATTTCAAACATTTCAAATGACCCTGTTTATTTCTTCTACAGCACTCATTACAATCTGTAATTATCTCTCTCTCTCTCTCTCTCTCTCTCTCTCTCTCTGCTTATTTGTGAAATGGGAAAATTATTTTTGGTCCTTCCTTACACTCCGCTCTCTTCCTGGTGTCAGGCAGAGGCATTCAGAAGACGAGCAGGATTAGGATGGTTGTGATAGGAACACAAAGAGAAAGAAAGCAGAGGCATTAGTACTCAGCATTTCACTTTCCAGAGTGAATCTCCAGATCTATCATGAGCTGGTCATCTTCAATCACACTTTATTAGAAAAAATAAAAACGGAAGGGAGTTATAAATTTCAAAATGTTTTGTCTATAGCACAAGCAAAACCTGAGTTGTAGAAAAGTTCCTATGGATAGTTGTCATGTATGTCCTAGATCCTGAGGGCTCAGGGCATGGTAGAAATAGGAACCACTCACCCAGGAGGAGATCTAGAAAGCATGGGAGGGGATGGTAACTCCATGGAAGGGGCTGGGCAGTGCTGCTATGAGGGAACCTGTTCAGCAGGCAGGGGCTCAGGTCCAGCTGCCATGCCAGGTATCAGTGGAAGACAACTCTTGAATTTAGGGGATCTGCAGCCCTAGAGAGGATCAAGGTGGGCTTGGCTAGCCCAAGGAGGGGAGAGGCCCATGCTTCCTATAAGAAACTGCCTGGCTCTTTCTACAACCAGATGGAAGACTGGCAGGCTCAGTCTGGTTGCTCAGCTGCAACAGCAGCTTAGCCAGGACCCTGGAGCCATGCAGAAGCCAGTGAGGGTGCCGTGAGAGTGATGAGCCTCTTTCATACCCAGATGAGTACAGAGAAGGGACACAGCCAAGGAAGGCATTTGCAATGCTGAGCCTCAGGAAAGAGACCAAGCAAGGTTTGTGTAGCAAGTTCAAGTATTTCATTTCCTCCAACTTGACTGGCTAGAAATACTAGCTTAAGATTAAGATAAAATCGTATACGGAATATGAAGGAAGCTGCATCATATTTTACACACTAGCATTTCAGGAGCCCACTCCAGCTGTTTATTTGCTGTCTCCTCTCATTTGTGGCCCTGTCTCGTGCATGGTGCAATCCCAGACAGAATGGCACCTGGTCATCACTCAGGAAATGCTTGTCTTAAATATGAGTGATGCTCACATCTCATGTTTCCCTTGGCCATGTCCACGAACTGCAGCTCAGTGTATCAGGCAGATGTCCTCAAAGAAGGAGTCTCTCTTCTTACAAAAAAATTGCACCTGGTCTCCAATTCTGATTTTTCCCGGGTGGTGACATTAAGTCAGGCTGGGTCTGCTATATTCTGTATCTGAACAGGGAACAAGAAACGTGCGCTTCCACCTGCAGAGTCACTGTTCAATGTAGCTGAAACAGCTCCATGCTTTCCAGATTTTTAGGTAAGGTTAGATGTAGTTAAAATCTGGCGAAGATGTAGTTACGTATCTGGTAAACGTAGAGCCACGTTTTAGCTATAGGCAAGGCGAAAGGCAGGGAATAAAAGCTCTTAATGGCAAAAGGTCAGACTGAGGTCCCTTTCTCCCCATTAGCTCTCAGTATCCTGACAGGTTCAAATATCACCATGTGTAATACATACTATACGGTATTGGTTTTGAAAGTTGCTGTGGGCTGAACTGCATTCCTCCAACCCCATGGCAAATTCATCTGGTGAAGCCTAGCCTCCAGCCTGATTGAATTTGGAGTAAGAATATAATTATGGTTGAATGGGTTAAAAAGGAAATAGCACTGACCATAGAGGATTAGTGTCCTTAAAAGATACATCGCATGGTACCATGTGTCCTCCGTGTGAGGACACAGCAAGCAGGTGGCCAGGAAGAAATCTGCTCGTTCCTTACTCTTGGAGCTAAATCTGCTCGGTCCTTAATCTTGGACTTCTCAGCCTCCAGAAATGTGAGCACATAAACTTCTACCACTTACAGCACTCAGCCTATGGTATTTTGTTACAGGAGTGTTAGGAGATACAGCCAAAATTATTTTAGTTGTCTTTAAATTTTTACTTACACGAGAAAGTTGCTTCAGATCAATTCTTGACCTACTTTAAAAGTGCAGTCCAGTGGGAATTGGAGATGATAATAATTATGGTATCATTTGGTTTTATATGGCACTTTTCTTCTTAGGAGCTCGCAATGCTTTTTAAAAATAATTTTAAAATATCAGGTATGAAGGGAATAACATTATTACTTCTAATTTTCAACCAACATCAGAAGATAGCCTTTTACAATGAATTCCCAAGCATTCGACCCTCAGTAATCTGTTATTAAATCAAAGGTACAATCTAATACTCACAAGTGTTTGTGAATATGAAATATTCTTTCCATATGTTTTTATGTTAAGCTTATGAAACTTCGGGTTTCTAAGATTATCAAAGGAAATTTTTATTAAGCACTATTATAATTTTACAGAAAAATACTAGACGAAATCCATATGTTTAAAAAAGTACAAGGATATATATTTTAGATTTCACATGTATTTGTTCATTTATTTTTTAAAATATTTGAGGATTTTGCCATAGTGTGTGTGCACTTGCTGGAGAGAGACAGAAAAAGTGAGAAATCACCCCCGGGGGGAATGCCCATGCCATAATTCCTTCTCTTCCAGTTTCCTCTCATAATTTTAGGTGCACTTGCACACATGCCTGACATGATTTTTCAAGTTGCTAGGTCCAGCACTTGAACCACTATCAAACATGTGGGAGTCCAGTGCCTTAACCACTATGCCAAATGCTGGTTTTGATGCTTGTTCATTTATCAGGCAAGAGAATAAGGAAACCCAACTAGGACAGACTGATGATTTATTAAGCCTTGTGAACTGCCTCAGACAGTGGTACCTGTGGGTGGTCTAGGAGGACTTTGCTTTCCATTTTCCATAGCAGCCACTGCAAAAGCATACAACTGTGCTGTCCAAATGGGAGGCCAGTAGCCACTCTGAACACACAAAATGTGACTTGTCAAAACTGGACTTAGTATTGCCTGATTTTTTATACTCTAAATATGGCTACTAGGAAATTTAAAATTATCTGTGAGGCTCACATTCTCTTTCTTCCAAAGTTGCCTGTCTATACAGACTACAGTAACACCATTTACCAATCTCTGTTACCTTACACCTCTTCATGGGCTGAAAAGCCCATGCCACAGAGAGGAACTGGAGTTGAAAAGCTTGACCATAGCCCTGGGCAAGCACATCTCCTCGCTCTTCCTTCTTAGGCTTCCAGAAATTTGTGTTTATGCCAGTAAGATGGAGCTAGCACATTTAAGTTATCATGTTTTAATGAGTGAGCCATAGTCAAAATTATATAGTGTCTCAAAATGATCTTTGCAAATGAAGGGTTTTACTTAAAAATTCTTATAGTAATCCTTTTGACATTTTTCAAAGCTTATTTTTTAAATTTATTTCTTTTATGAAAAGACAGAGTGAGACACAGAGAGAGAAAAACAGAGACAGGTATCCCCAACATGGTTTTCATGCTACAACTTATTCCTAGCCTCAGTCATCCCAGATCATGGACACAAACCAGGTATGTACAGGGAGGCTCTGGGATGTGAGCAGGGACCTTCCCATGGGGTAAGTATGTGACTGGTGCACCACCAGCTAGCTCCCTTTTGTCCTTTTGATAATTTTAGTTACTCTTCCCTGATATGAAAGAACGCCTGTCCCCGCACATCACACATTACCATAATTATGAAAGACGCATGGCAGAGTAATCGCTAAGGGTGTTTTCCAAGATTTCTGTCTTATGCTCAACTTCTATCACACTTTGGAGGGATGATGTGCTTCTTGTTGGTCTTCGGGGACACCAGATCATATTTTACTTAGTTTTGGTCTTTTGTGTCCCCCTAAAACTTTATTTATACCTCATTTACAGAACGTGTCACACTCAGAATATGGTTTCCCATGGGTCTTCAATGTTGAATTGCAACAGTGTCTAGTACAGTACTTAACACACAGTAGAACTGAACTGCTGTAGAATGGAGGGTACATGAGTGAAGACGTGAATTAATGAGAGAATAAAAGAAAATGCATGAGTTTGGTATACAGAGTTAGAGACTTTGAATTATATTACTGCTACCTGATCATTTATAACGATGCCACAAAATTATCCCCAAAGAATCTTATTGTCAATTACTCTCCAGTTGCCCCTAGCATTACTCATTTATTCATACCAAATTGCTCATAAGTGAAATGTATAATTCAAAGCTCTAATTAATGCTTCAATTCTTAGAAAGATGGCAACAAACCTTAGCACGATCCCATCCTAAACACAAAGGAATATATGTATTTTCCTAACATATGTTTATACATATATGTATATACAAACACACAACCATACACACTTATTTGCAGATATAAATGTATGTTTTTCACTAGACTCTTGTAATGAGCTTGTTATTTAAAGGTAAAAGGCTCTTCATTATAACTGCCATGAATTCTTTCTTACTTCATCTCTATGAAAACATCTTTCTTCTTCTCAGCTTCATGTAAATCATGCAGCAAAGTGAGGGAAAGGAGCAGCATTTGCTAAGTGTCTGCCCATGCCAGACACTAGACTTCTCAATCACTTCCTCCCGTTTCAAACTTACAACCACCACTCCCGTTTGCAGTGCCCTCTGATTACTCGGGGCATGAAACTTGGGCTCATCCAGTGCTGTGGTGTCTATCAGGCTCTCTGAGCCCCATACCTGTGAGAACTCCAGCACACAGTTCTGGCTTGGCATGGCACGGGCGCCCCTCAGGGTTTGCCATTTGCACCCAATGTACCATCTACCTGACAATGTTGAGTTCAGTGGACTCCCCTTGACACATTTTTAGATTCTTTAAGAGCTTCCTTTTTAAAGTAGAGAGTAAAAAGGCTGTGTTCCCTGCTCACAGGATTTGTCAAAATTCAAAATTCAGGAAGACTTCACATAGATTATGAAACCAGCTTTTATGCTACTCCCGGCAAATGTTTATTCATGTAGAATCTAAAAAAGAATTTGATAAAATGCATACTCTGCAAGATAGGCCATGACAAAGATTAGTACGAGTTCTGTCACTCTCCTTCCTAAAGACACACATATAAACTGAGGACTGAGAACTATCAAACAATAACAACTTTATTTGATCTCGACTATCATTATAAATTTTGTTTTTGGAGGTTGTAAAGCATATGCAACCAGAATTCTATGTGAGATTAAAGGCACTCTGAAAATGTCTTTAAAGCACACTTTAGAATTTATTTATAAAGCTATAATCCAGGTTCTAGGAAAGAACCCAAGACAGTCAATACTATCTATACAAGGATGATAAAGATTCAAGAAAAGTGCTGAGTTTCTGTACATTTATGCTTCAGCTCTCAGTCACTGAGGACCCTAACACATACTACCTACAAGAGAATCCTAGTGTTCAAAATTTTATACACCATATCTCCACCTCTGCTAGAGGCATCCTTCATAAAACCAGTACTCGAGGGAAAGGTTTAAAACCATTGGCTAACAGCAAGGGAAGGAAGGAAGGAAGGAAGGAAGGAAGGAAGGAAGGAAGGAAGGAAGGAAGGAAGGAAGGAAGGAAGGAAAGAAGGCAGGCAGGCAGGCAGGGTTGTTGGCAGGCATATATCCAGATATATCCATGGATTTCATTAATTTGCCTGGTGACCTTCAAAAGTTTGCCCCCATTACTGTGTCTGCCTGCCTACCAGCAAAATTGGGACAATCATTTTCCTCTAGCCTACAGGCATGCTGTGATGCTTCATTAATTAAGGCTCCTAAAATGGTTTCAAATTCTCAAGCAGGTGTGTGAAGAAGGTGTGTAAATGATGAGTTTTGCCATGAGCAAAACACTCCATCTCTCTTCTTTCCACGGGATAAAGGGATTACTGCACAGATGTGCCAAAGACAAGAGAAAGTAAGGAAGGAAGGAAGGAAGGAAGGAAGGAAAGAAGGCAGGCAGGCAGGCAGGGTTGTTGGCAGGCATATATCCAGATATATCCATGGATTTCATTAATTTGCCTGGTGACCTTCAAAAGTTTGCCCCCATTACTGTGTCTGCCTGCCTACCAGCAAAATTGGGACAATCATTTTCCTCTAGCCTACAGGCATGCTGTGATGCTTCATTAATTAAGGCTCCTAAAATGGTTTCAAATTCTCAAGCAGGTGTGTGAAGAAGGTGTGTAAATGATGAGTTTTGCCATGAGCAAAACACTCCATCTCTCTTCTTTCCACGGGATAAAGGGATTACTGCACAGATGTGCCTGGGCAGCTCATTTGCAAAGTGTCACCTGCGTTGGATCAATGCAAGTGCCAACATTAAGACATGGGTTCTGAGTAGACTTTGTCCCTGATTTGCTTTCACAAAACTATACACGACTTTTACAAGAACATAGTAAATTTTTCTGGGGTTTATATACATAGCCTTATATAAATCCACGTCCCATTACCTTTGTATGGTGGCGTTGCTAGGGAGAAGGGACCCTACTAACTAGATTCCTTTCCATTTTGGTGGGGCCAGACAATGGAATGGGGGTAAACCAGTGTGCATTGCTATCCATCTGATGTGGCCAGGAGACCAGTGTGCCTTTACTCATGTTCCTTCCAACCCTAGCATCTAGACAAAGCTGCCAGTTAGAACTTTTGAGTCATAAGAATGATGGCAGATCTTCTATATGCCCAGGCTAGGGGCTCTCTACCCCTTGCTTAGTGGGAATCCAGGCTGGTGAAGGCTCCTTCATTTTAACATGTGCCTTCCAAGAATATGCTGGATGTATCCAGCCAGGCACAAGGAAAAGGAAGCTATGTGAAGGGTTTTGTGGTTTTGAGATTTTCACATTCAGTTTTGTCGACACTCAATCTTAACTGCCAGAGAGGACGCTATATCCAGACAAAAGCAGCAGCAGAGATGGCCTCCACAGTACAGCAATTGAGGGTGCCATCTTTCTCACTACAGCTTAAATCCCAGCCCTGGCAGCTGAAAAACCATACAGGGAACATGTATATGCATGCTCTGAATCCTGACACGATAGAGAAATAGAAAAGGATTGCGGTATGACTATGTATCATTAGAGGTGTGCTCTCTCTTGCCTATGTACAGAGAGCATGCAAGTGTATGAGCTCTCAGATAATTCAAAAAAAAGAGGCAAATAAACAGGGATGGTGACCAGTTTGCCAGTCTGCCACAATGGATGGTGTTGTGATAGTTAATTTCCTGTTTGATGCTTGCCTTTTCTAAAGTTTGTCTTTACTTCCACTTATTAATGTCTCCTTCTAATTATAATCATTTATTTTAACCTTCAACTGAACTAGATTAATATCTTATAGTACAAATTTTAACATAAACAGTATGTGAGTTATATGTTGTTACATAACAAATTATTCTAAAACTTAGTGACTTAAAAATAAGCTTTTGTGATAAATGTCTTTCTCTCTCCCTTCCCCTCTCTGTTTCTCCCTTTTACTCTCATATAAACATATGCAATTATTTCAGTGGGATGGCTTCATATTTTAAAAATTTGGTGACAGATAGTAAACTAGCTTACTGTTAATTTAAAAAATTCAGGTCTAGTAGTGGTGGGGACCCAGGAAGAATACAACAGTCATTTCTGTAAGGGAGCTCCTGAAATATTGGGAAAGTAATGTGCATGAGTCATTAACTGCACGTGAAGTGGGAATGTGATAAGTGAGCATTTGTCTCATATGTAGTCTCAGTTATTAATCAGAAAAGTGAGGAAAATCGTTCCCAGAATAGAAGGCATTAGGCCAGCCCAGGTCCTGGTGGTTAAGGCAGCTGGTTTCCACATGGCTGATCATGCAGGGCAAGTCCTGGAATTGGCAGCGTAAAAAACATGTTGGGAGGGTGTACGTGTGCACTGAAAATCCTGAAAGAAGGAAGAAATGGCGAAAAGATTGCAAACTGACCATCCCCCGTGGAGGGTGGTTTCTCATCTTCCTCTGTATTGCTGTTTTACTCTGGGAAGTGCACATATCCTCTGGCAAACTAATAAAAAATAAATAAAAATGTAAAATGCAGGGTCAGCAGATTGCATAGTGGTTATGTCGTTGGATTAATGCATGACCAACTGTAGTTTGAATCCTGGACCCTGTGGTTTGATGATGATGCCAGGCAAGTGCACATGCCCTAAGGCAAAAAGCTCTTAAAATAAATAAAATAAATAAAAATAGGGGCCTGCAGGTGGCACAGTGGTTAAGGGTGCCAAACTCCCACATGGCTGACTGTAGTTCGAATTCTGGACCTGGTGGCTTGCTTTCTTACTTTCCCTCTCTCTTTCTCACTCTGTTCCTCTCCAGTGAAATTGAAATAAATAAAATAAATAAATAAATAAAGTTAAACACGATAATTCTTTAAAAAAATAGAAAAAATAAAAATAAAAATGCATGATAACAACATCACTAGACACTTTTTAGATCCTTTTAGATAAAAGGAGCGGGAATCATGCTCTGACTTCTATGATACGCTGATGTGAAAATGAAAACTTTTGCCATAATCGGACAATATTTACTAACCCATGTGTGTCGTAATCAAGATAATTCATTTCTTGTGAAAGACCTGTAAACCGAGTCATCCACAAGGGTGAGATGAGAGAGAGGTGGGTAGGTTGGCCCTGTGGAATGATCAGCTGGTATCTCCAGGTGGTTCTGTTGAGATACTAGGAAGCAACCATTTAGAATATATGAACTCTCCTTCATCCGGGGGAGCACTGGGATTCATGGGTTGCCTTCCCAACTGGAATTTTAAGACTTCCAAGAAAGTCACAGCCTTTTCTTCTCAATATGGTGCAACTTACCCTCAACCTGATATTTGTTTTGCACCAAAACCAATCAGATATAAGTAGCTAGCATATTTGTTTCTGAAGAAAATAAACTATATTAAAATGATGCTGTGGGTCTAGTCAATGGCATGGTGGTTAAGGCAGCTGGATCCATGTAGTAACATGGTCAACTATGTGGTTTGAGTCCTGGACCTAGAAGTTTGAGAAACATGCCAAAAATATGTGCGTGTGTGCCCAAATGCCAAAGGAGGAATAAAGGGAAGAAAAGGGATTGTGGTGTGACCATACCCTATAGGGTATTTCTGACTTTCCCCCTACCTCCATCTCTCTCTAGCAAGTACTTATGCCCTCTGGCAAAATTTTTTTTTTAATTTAAATAAAAAAAAATGTTGCCACTAAGACTAGGTAGAAATATTAACAATATCTAATGGAAATAATGTTTTCAAGAAGCTGAGAAAGAAACGCTGGGATTCACTTCTTCCCTGTTCCAAAATATTAATTATCATTTGTTTGTTTATATTATGAACATCGGAGAGGGCGGGGGTGTTTTCTGAATCTCTGGTTGCGCAGAAATTCCAGAAATAGCAGCTGAGATATTTTTTCTGTCCACACTGCAGGTTCGTAGCTGAGATTGTGACAAATTACTGCACTAAGATGGAGAAATAACTAGATTATTTCAGGAAAAATTCAAAACTCAAAGGAAGGTAATGGAAAAGTTCCCTGTACCATTAATCCTGCTGAGATAAGTCCCACAAAAATGCAGAAGAGAGCGGGAGCAGTAAGAGAGGAACGTGAGGAGCACTAGTTAAAATCGACCTCCAGAGCTGCCTGGTCCTCGCCTGGGGGTGACAGTGCCCTGTCCTCCCGCATTGTACTAGAATAGGTGGATGGTGGGGGTGTGCAGGCATGTACCGCTAGGTGTGTGAGACAAAGTGAGACAGAGAGAGACATACAGAGCTAAACAGATGAACTGAAAGTCAGGGATGGGTTGAAAAGGAGATCCTGCTCACACGGGTTCCATTCCCCTTCCACTCCTATAATTTAGACAGAATTGGTTTGCTCAACTCAACTCTTCTGACAGTTGGTTGGGAAGGCACAGAAGCAGTTAGTGGGTACCTATTCTACCCCAAGTGTACGGAAAAGGAGCTGGGGTAGATAAAGAATGGTCCTTGCTCTCTGGGGACGACAGATAAACACAGGATTACAGGGCAGAGGATAAATGCTCCATGAGGTGGTGCATGTATTAAGTTGTTGAAAAAGTCATGACTTACTTTTTTGATGTTTTTCTCTGCAAAATGAGTCATTATTTTTCTGACTATCAATAAATAATGTGGGGATGGAACTTTATGGGGGGAGGAGGTGGCATATATGTGGATGAGCAGGCAAGAAATGAAGGAACCTGGAAAGGCTTTCCAAGGAAGAGATAATAGGAATAAAAAGATGGAGGCTTGCGACAGCAACAGAGAAGTGATAAATTTCCAGTAAATCACTAGATTAGAAGCAGAAATTGGGCTCCTCTGTACATGTCATCTTTTAGTCTATGGAGTACCCAGCAAAGGGAGCTATTACATTTGGTAAAAAGTTCTTGTTTGTTATCTTTTTTTTGCTCTATCAACTTTCAAAAATATTTGGGGAATTGTTTAAGTAAAATTTTACCACGTATGTACAAATGTTGTTAATCTAAGCATAAAAAGACAGAAGATACATGGGAAAAGAGATGGGATATTATTTCACTTGAGAACTCAAATTGATCATGCAAGCTTCTGAGCTACCCAAGCGAAAGCAGTGGCACTCAGATCCTCTGATAAAATGAAGCATTTTCTTTATTGGAGAGATGGGCCATTTTCAAGTGGTTGATAGCATCCTAAAGTGGCCTATAGAATTTAAAGGATGTGCTATTATTACTTCCTCTTTCTGTCCCTTCTGTATTCCTTGGCCAGAAAAAAATCAGAGCAGAGGGAATTCGGTGCATTTACTGTGTATGGTGTAAGTAGCTTAGTTGACTTTCAAACAGCGTAGTACAGAGTCCAAGGGCAAACCTTGTGTTCCTCATCTAAGCTCTCACCTTAGAGGCTGTCCAGGTTTTGTCTTTACCTTTTTTTTTTTTTTCTTGTTCTGCTTCTTTTTAGAGAGAGAGATTTTTGCTACAGGGCATGTACACTTGCCAGAGAGACAGAAAGTGAGAAATCACCATCTGGGGGATGGCCATTCTGCAATCCCTTCTCCTCTCAGGATCTTGAATGTGCATGCACATGTGTCCAACCTGAGGTTTTTTTTTTTTGAGAGATTTTCACTGTAGGGCGCGTGCGCTCGCCAGACAGAGAGAGACATAGAGACAGAAAGCGAGAAATCACCCCCCAGGGGGTCCAACCTGAGTTTTAAGCCACTGGGTCTGGGACGCGAACCATAGCTGACTTCATGGGAGTCTAGCAACATAACCATTACGTCATCTATCTGCTTCTCCTGTTTACTTTGTTTGTTTGTTTTTGTTTGTTTTAATGATACAGACTCAGCACAACACTTCACAATTTGTTTGGCTTCAGAGTCAGAACATTCTTCTGAATTTTCCTTAATGCGGTCACATTTTTATTGTTTCAACCACAAACATCTATTTCCCACGTCCTTACTGAAAACCTCTCTTGTCCCTAATCTATCAGTTGCCTGGATATCATTATTTAAAGTCTTTTTTTTTTTTTTTTGAGAGGTTTTTGCTATAGGGCGCATGCGCTCGCCAGACAGACAGAGAGAGAGAGACATAGAGACAGAAAGCGAGAAATCACCCCCCAGGGGGGATGGTCATGCTGCAATTCCTTCTCCTCCATTCTCCTCTCAGGATCTTGGGCACGCACGCACACACGCCCGGTGTGAGTTTTATACCGGGTCCGGGACGCAAACTGCGTTCGACTACGTGGGAGTCCAGTGACATAGGCATTATGCTAACTGCTGGTTCCCTTATTTAAAGTCTTTTGAAAGCGAATATTTTATAGCATCCAAAAGTTAGTTGAGGGCAGGCCAACTAGGTGGTGTAGTGATGAATGTGGCTGGATCCCACAGGGCTGACTCTGTGGTTTGAGTCTCAAATTCGGTGACTTGAAAATATGGTGGGTACATAGTGTGCATGCCCAGAATTCTGAAAGGAGAATGGAAGAGAAAGAATTGTGGCATGGCCACCCCTGGGTGGGGGGTGGTGATTTCTCACTCTCCTTCTCTCTCTGTATCTCTTTGGTAAGTGCACGCACTCATAACAAAAATAAACAAAAAAGTTAGTTGCAGATAAATCCAGTGAATCACCTGGGGGCCAGAACTCAATACTATGAAATTGCGCACAGAACAAGGTGTGGCCGAATGGTGGTGAGATACATTTTTTTGTATGACTCAGAATTTTGGATTTTTGAGGTGGCATTGGGATTCTTAGCAAATCAAGGAGACTACTTTGAGGAGGATGAGATCTATTTTAAAATCTACTTATAGAATCTTAGATTTTTTCATGGGAAAGAGGGTTACAGACCATTTAGCCTGACCCCCTAATTTTAAATATAAGGAAACATGCTATTTGCAGACAGTGACTTACAGTGATTACTCATCTGCTGGGGTTGCATGATCTTGTGAAATTCTAGCAAATTGTTGTTTCTGTAGAAGGCTGCCTGGCAGAGACTTAGGCAGCAGGGGTAAAAGTAAGAACACAGGTCTAGGCAAACCCCAAGGGAGTAGGCATTCTCAGAGACAACATCGCTAAGGCCCTTAAATCCACAAAGAATAAAAGCAGAAAGTTATAAACTCTTTTATTAACACACACATGAATATTTACCACTGCCTAGTGTGCAGAGGGGCTTAAAGGGTTTAGAGGCTGATCTTAACAAAATAGACAGGGCCTCAAGAATATCAACCTTTCAGCAAGCTGATAGCAGCATTAAAATGGCAGCTCTGGGTCTCAAACTAAAAATGAGCAATCTAAAATCAGTCAATAAACTGAAAATGTGACTTCCGCACTGAATAATACACAAATATTTTCATCTTTTTCTGATTCAAATTAAGTAGATGCATCTATGGATTAGTACTTCTATAAGGAATTTACTGCTTTGTGTATTTCATCCTGTCTTTCTTTTTCTTTTCCTTTTTTTATTTTTTTTAAATTTGATATAGGATACATGTTCTTACCAGAGAGAGAGAGAGAAAGAAAAAAAAAGAAAGAATATAAGAGAGAGAAAATGAGAAAGCAACCCCCAGGTCGGGTGGCCATGCTGCCATCTCTTTTCCTCCATTCTCCTTTTGGAATTTTGGACATGCACACACACACGCCTAGTATGTTTCTCGAGACTCTTAACAACAAATATGGCTTTCTTCTTTCCAAACCCAGACCTTTCCTCTGCTGTCATTCATGGTAGGCCAAATGGCTTCTCAGTCAGTCTTTATAAGAACCCTACCATGTGTCAGAGGTACCAAGGTGTCCTCTTTGTACCACACTGTATCACCTCCTTGAATTTCTCTGAATTCAGTTAACCTCCCGTGGAGGACTTAGAGCTCTTTAGACAATACGGGATCATGTCTTGGTTTGCACAAGTATGTCCGAGGAGAAAAGCAATCTTGAGTAGAATGAGACTGTTAAATATTCCATAATGGGGGATGCTTTTTAAATTCACCAACTGCAAGTTATTTTAGACAGTTACTAGCTCTAGTGAATTATTTTTTGAAAGAAATGAGTCAGTTTTATAATATGAACCAACTTCATTATTTGCTTAGCTGTGTTTTGTTTCAGTGTGTGTATATGTGTGTATGTGATATGTGTGTGCATGCATGTGCATGATTCTATTCATTTAAGAAGGGGACAATATTGTAAGAGATTCACTGTTCTTTAACCTTCAAATAAGTTGGAATGCTTGTTGGCTTCCTTTGTAAAAAAACTTGTAATCATCTAAACATGAAACTCAGGACTTTGAAAATTCTAGTCATCTCTGCCTTAGAGATTATATATATAATGTATATATTTATATATAATTTATATATTAAATTATTTATGTACATATATAAATTTCTCAGGAAAACAAAATTCCTTTGAACCTATTCTCTTTTCACATTGGTATACTGAGCTGCTATTGCTCTGACAGCAAGCAATGCAAATGCTCTCTGTGAAGACTCCACACTGAAGTGCTTGATTACTGCCAGCTTGACGGAGCTAATTTCTGGACTTCAGTGAATTTACATCTTAGTAACCATATTTGTTGTTAAGTGCCTCCCTTATCCCAATCACAGTTCCAGGCTCTTTATATATACTACCTTATTCTACAAGAGAAGAGACAGGCTGAGGCCAGAGTGACTGAGCTGCTAACGGGAGTGGCTTATTTTAAACCTAAATCTCCTTCCGAAATCCTCTTCATTTTCATCTCTATGACTCATATTATTTGGTCAATTATTAAAAAAGCAAGAGTGGACAAATCAAAATGGACACATTTAAGGTGTATTCATGCTGTGTCTTTTCATTTATAAAATGTATTTATGAGCTAGCCAGTGGCTTGGAGGTTAAGGCAATGATCCCACATGACCAACTTCGTGATTCAAGTCCTAAACCCAGCAGCTTGGGACTCACCTAGGGGTCTGTATGTGCATGACCAAAATCCTGAGAGGAGAGTAGAGGTGAAGGGATTGTGGCATGGACATCCCTCTTGGGAAGTGATTTCTCCCTTTCTCCTCATTTCTCTCTGTCTCTCTCTGGTGAATACATGTGCCTCATAGAAAAAAACTGAAAAAAAAAAAAACCTGAAAAAAATTACAAGGCATTTTATTTTTATCTGCTTTAAAAAAACGATATTTTTAAAATATGAATTAGCAGGATCATTTCCTCTAAAAGATATGCCTCATTGTTTATGTGAGTGGACAATAGTTTATTATCACTTGACAACAAGACACCATATATTTTAGCAGCAGTCAGAGAATGTCTTATATCAACTTTGGGACAATTTCTATTTATAAGCATGCTCTTTTCAAATATCTTCTAAAACTAATCAAAATGCACAATGCTGCATTCATTTGTTAGTGTCTTTTTTGAAGTATGACTGAGCTTATTGAGAAAATGAAATATAAGACTTTTTTTAGCAAGAAATAGATAAATTTGTTTTAACAATGAATCAAGGCAAGTCATTCATGTAGAACATAATTTAGATTTTTTTCTATAGTTTTGTTATATACTTATATTCTTATCCCTCCATAAAGACCATTGAGAACATGATCAACAATTATAGTATGATGCGATGTAAATTATTATCATTAAATTACATATAAAATCAGGTACAATTATACTATATGTAAGAAATTAAATAGTACAAGTATAATAGTGCAAATTTCAGCAAAAACAAGGGAAATAAGATATAAGAGGAACCAAGGATCTTACACTTTGCAGGTTTTTTGAGCAGAGGGGCCAGCAGGTAGCACAGTGGTTAAGGCTCTGGACTCCCATATAGTCAACCACGGTTTGAGTCCTGGACCTGTGGCTTGAAAATCACACTGGACATATGTGCATGAGTGCCCAAAGTGCCCAGGCAGAGAATGGAGGAGAAGGGATGTGCCATAGCCATCCCCCCACCCCCAGGGGAGTGGTTTCTTACTTTCTCTTTGTCTCTATCTGTTTCTCTAGCAAATGCATATACCCTATAGAAAAATAAAACTTAAAAAAATTGAAAGAAAAAGAATTGGGTGCAGAGTGATAAAGAGGAAAAAAAGATTAATAAAAATATGAAGGGTTAAAAACAAAGAGGGCGAGGAAAGCAGTTTTTTTTTTTTCTTTTGATAAACAGAGCAATGCAAAGAACAGGGAAGAAATGAGGGGACACTAAAAGGGGTAAATAGAAGATTCTTCATTTGTATCAGGACTATCATTTTGCCTTGAGCAAATCTTTATTTCTTAGCCTTGGCTTGGAACCAGTAAAAGCATCCATAAACCTACATGCTCTTACTGTCCTCTCTTCACGTTGGGACTCTATCGCACTAATAGGATTATTTTAATGGGTTCCTTTGTAGCAATTTTAAAAATCTCTACCAGAATACAAGCCTACAATGGACTCCTTAAATGACCACTCGCAACCATAAAGCCATTTGTCTTAGAAATTGATGCACTTAGCTACTGGAACAAGAGCACCATGTAATTCAGAATGCCCTGAGTTGTATCACTTTCCTGTTGGTCTAAGGATGAGGCAATAGTCATTTTTAAACAATTTTTCCCATTATCAAAAAAGCCGTATACTTGTCCTAGAAAATTTAGAATAATGAATCAGAAGGAAGGCAAAAACACAGAAATCTAGACTTCCATTTGGAAAGACAATCATTTTGTACATTATTATACTTTACAGATCATTTTGATGCTACTTCAGAATAGATGGATGGCATAAATGTTTTCATATTTAACTTTTTTTTTACTTCTAAGTTTTATAAAGCAAAAATTACAGAACTTTTTTTTCAGTAGAGAACTACACATTCTTTCGTCACTTAAATGTTTCTTCCCTTTGCTTCTCACACCCACACTCTACCATTCCCTCTCTACCAGCCACTGCCCTCCCTTACAGTTTCTGTTGTCTACCCTTGTCCCCTTTACTGTCATCTCTTCAGATCTTTCCATTTCTGTCACAGAGTGTGGACATTTTCGATATTTTTATAAATGTTATGAAACATCGTATTTAAAAGCTATGATTTTATCGCATGGATGATATAGAGTTTAATAGCCATTCTCTTGCTATTAGACTTTAAGGTTGTTGGTAACAGTTGGATTTTATAAAGAAAATTGCAATAAACACGCTGGTACTTGAGGTTTTTTTATGAATATTTACTTACTGTCATGGAGAGTGTCCCAGAATTAGAACATAAGGCCAAAGCACATAAACATTTTCAAAATGCTTGATATGTGCTAAAAATATTACTAAAGAAACATTGAATGAATATTCGTTGACTAATGAAAGTCTTATCAGTATCATCATTATTATTTTCTGGAGTCTAAACAAAATGCCAAGCAGGAAGCTAGAAATTATAACAAGCAAAACTAAGCATCAGGGCTGAAATGAACTGTCTTCTGCAGTTGCTGAAGCAATTCATCTTCTTAGCAGAGCAAAAGATGATACATTTTTATTTTATTTAAAAATAACTCGTATCCAATAAAGTAAAACAAATATGCTATGCTCCAAAAAAAACATGCTTTGCCTTTTCTTTTTATATACACGAAAACTCTGGGACACCATTGAAGGAAGCAGCACAGTGACAAATCAACGGGTTCAGGTCACATACCCACTTCCAATGTTTCAAAGCACTGGTATTTATTAATTAACAGTAATTGACAACATCCTATGACACTCTTGCTGTGGTTCTAAAGTTTCTCCCAGGGTAGATCAAAGACAAGAGTGATAGAAACTGCATCTCCCGTAGGCAGTCATGGTGGCACAGCAGTAACACAACACTGCAATAAAGAAATCACGTGGGGAAGTCCTGGCTCTGCATCCAGAGGTCCCCTGTGCACAACACGTGCATGTCTGTTCCTCTGGTCCTGGCTGACTGAGGCTGGGGTGGACCGCAGAGTGAAGATCCTCCCACCTGCTCTGTCCCTCTCTCGTGGAAGGCGGGAATGAGTCAACGTAAATAAATAGATTAATAATGAGTGAACCAATGAGGCCACATCTCTCCTATTTTTCTATTATCATTTCATGCAACAAAATTCCAGGGAAAGCTTTCCAAGGAGCCAGAGTCAGCTTTTGCCTGGTCAGGTCTTCCCTATGGGATGTGGGGAGTTGGAGTTCACAATAAACACCCGGTCCTGTAGTCTTGTCTGTGCACATATGAATAAATCCCTGAAATAATGCACTTAGAACTGGCCAACCTTGGAGAGCCCTTCCTTTCTTTAATTCTGCCCCAGCCCTGCAGCAATCTCTGGAACTCCAGGGTTATCTCAGTTGGGCCAGTGTAGATTAAGCCCATGTTCAGGAGACAGAAAGGCCAGAAATTCGCAGGAATTCAGAGTATTTACTAAGCACTGAGCCTTAAGCCATTGGGGAGCTTCGAGGACAAGGAACCCTGTCAAGGTCATGATGACAGGAAAAGCTAATCCACAAATTTCCTCCACTAGAACTTAGGAGACAGAGGCACCAGCATTGATATCTTCAGCTCTCATGGAACTAACCCAATGAATCACTTGGATCAAAACCCACATTTAAAACATCACTGATTTCTGCTTCCTGGGGTTGTTAAGTCAGCACTGCTTAGTCACTTACAGGACAGAGATCAATTTAAAAATCCATTACACACATACATACACACTCACACACACACACACACACACACACACACAAAGACAACATTTCATATGCATATTTAACCCTACAACTACTGTGTGTCAGGCACTATGATTAAAAAAAAAAACATTTTACATACATAATCTCATTTATGTGAGACCAACATCCTTTGAGCTGGATGGGACCAGCAGTTAGCGTAATGGCTATGTCGCTGGACTCCCATGTAGTCGACCATGGTTTAAGTCCCAGACCTGGTGGCTTAAACTCACGTCGGAATCATGTGTGTGTATGCCCAAGATCCCAAGAGGAGAACGGAGGAGAAGGGATTGCGGCATGGCCAGCCACCTTGGGGGGTGATTTCTCCTCTTTCTGTCTCTGTCTTTCTGGCAAGCACACGCACCCTATAGCAAAAACCTCTCAAAAAAAAAAAAAAAATCCTTTGAGCTGGAGAGTATTATTATTCCAGTTTCAAAGAGAATTCTAAGGGCAATTTTTGCCAAAGGTCACAGAGCTATAGTTAGGATTCCCAGTACATGATCAGTTGTCCCTAACCCAAGTTTCACCTACAACATCTGACACAAAAGCAATGGGCTTGTTCCCCAGAAAACTGCACACAAAATGTTGAATGTCATTTTAGGACAGAGGTGAAGACACACTAGGCCCTATGATCCATGGATCCCATATAAGAATCTTTGTGGGGCCAGCAGGTAGTAGGGTGATTAAGGTGCTAGTCACCCATATGACTGATTATGGTTCGAATCCTTGACCCAGAGGCTTGAATCTCATGCCAGGTATGTGTATGTGCATGCCCAAAATCCTGAAAGAAAAATGGAGGAGAAAGAATTGTGACATGGTCACCCCTACAGGGGGGCGATTTAACACTTTGCCTCTCTCTGTCTCTCTCCAGCAAGCACACATGCCATATAGCAAAAATCATTAAAAAAGGAATCTTTGCACTAGAGACCACATTTGTAAATATGAAGCTTACACAGCAATGGCAGCCTCGTTGCCCCTATACCCCTGTGTCTGGCTGACCAACTACAGCAAGTTTTCTCATCTCTCTTCTCTCTCCACAACTCTTGTACTTGGTCATGTGTCTTCCCTATTGGCAGGGAAGACTTCTCATTCTCTACTGGACAAAACTCTTCTCTTTTCTCAACACACACATCAAATGTTACTTCTCCCATGCAGGATTTTAAGACTTTTGAGTCACAATTGATTCCTTCTTCTTTTATGTACCCTTTTAAAAAGTTTATAATTATTTATTTAACTTTATTTATTCATTCATTTATTTTAATTTGACCAGAGAGAGAGGGAAAGTGAGAAAGCAAACCATCACATCTGGGACTTGAACCATGGTCAGCCATGTGGCAGTGTCCAAGTACCTTAACCACTATGCCATCCGCTGATCCCCTTTGACGTACCTTTAACATATGACCTGTTTTCAACTCTTCCCATTGATCTTCCTGTTTAAATACCTAGAATGGCACATGTCCATTATGATGCAGAAAAAATCAACAGTTGTTTATTAACTAAATGGAGATTATTAAACAAATATTGTGACACAGGTAGGTCTTTGATTTTTCTGTTAAAATATTTATGGATTACTTTCAATCTTAAGAAATGGGATGGAGTTGAGAGTTCAGCCAGATTATTAACTAAATGCATTCTGGTTCAAATCATTAGTAACAGACATCATAGAGTTTTTTAAAATTTTAATTGAAAATTTTTTTTTGATTGAGTACATATAAGTGACAGCGAGAGAAAGGTGGATGACTACTCTCCTCTGGCTCGAATTTTATTCTTCCAGTCTCCTAGATTGTTAGATCTTGGACATTTGTATGCATGCTGAGTATTTCAGGGTGACCAAGACAGGGACTCAAACTGTGTCTGTCACATGGAATCCAGCTTCTCTTGAGCAGTGCATTACTATTCCACTATGGGAACCAGACTCTTATTAAGATTGAATAAATAGGGACCAATAGGTTAGAGTTGTTGGATCTCATGTGACCAATTGCACAGCTCAAGTCCTGGACCCTGTGGCTTGAAAAACATGTCACGCACATGGGCATGCATGCCTAAAATCCCAAGGAGAATAAAGAAGGTATTACAGCAAGAACATCCCTTGCAGGTGGGGGGTGGTGACTTCTCACTTTTTCTCTCTGGTGAACCCACATGCCCTATAACAAACTAAAATAAAAACAAAAACAACACAAAACAAAACATAAAAATTGGTCAATGAAGAGGAAACCCCAAAGGCATTTAAACGTACTGGTGAGCAACTATCATAGGTGAATAAAAGGATTTATACAATATCTGAAGCCAAAATTTGGGTATCAAAGTAAGGCAAAAGAGAAGAATTACCCACTGGAGAGGTCAGAATTGCCAAGCTCTACTGGAGGGTATGCCAATAAGCTACTGTATGTTAAGCTAAAATTTTTCATTCAAGTTTCTTCACTTTGGTGCTGTGACAGACTCTAGTAGCTCCCAGGGTCTCTGCCTCCTATAACATGCATCTAAGGAACCAAAGGAGGCCAAGGTGATAGATATCACTCCTGTCATTAGTTACATTGAGTGGAAGACTCCATCCTACTAGCAGACTCACCGAATTCTGGCTCTATTACTGGCTTTAAACAAACAAGCTGCCATGAATCCAACAGTCAGAAAGAAATGAATCTTTTCAGAAAGCTTAGCAAACTTAAGAGCAGGCACCAGTTGTGTCTCCCAGTGACAGCGCAGCCCTGGCTAATATCTTAATGTAGCTTTGCCAAAATTCCAGCGACACCTCGCCCAGACTCCTGACTCACAGGAACTGTGAATAAGTGTATATTGTGTTAACCTGATAAGTGTATGGTAATTTGTAGTGCAGTGATAGAAAACTAATATACCTAGAATACCAATTTCCATCATTAAGTGTGTTATTTGTATATTGATTAGGATCTTTATTTCTGTCTTGAAGCATAGTGTTGAACATGTCTAATTTTCATACTTCTTGATTAAGTAAATTAGAACAGGCATATTATTTATGTCCACATATATGCAAAACAGAACTTCATCCACAGGAGGTAATTATAAAATTTTATTGAATTGAAATTGAAGAACTTTCCAGAGAATAGAATCAATGAGTTGACAAATAGTAATATTAAAATAATTAAAGGGCTTGATGGCTATTTTACAAAGGTCTTTTGAGACTGAGAACTTTCTAATTTAAAATTACTATACTATAACTGTCAGACTACACTAATGGTATCTCTATTATTTGCAATTTCTCCTAAGACTCAACTTTAAAAAATACCTTTTTGTTCTTGTTTGACAAAGTTTTGCAGTTATAATAGATTCCCTGGGGTGAGCGTGGTTCATTTCCTTCCAATGATGGTTAATTTTATGTATGTTCTTTCTCTTTGCCTGAACTGTAATAAATCACTTATGTATAATAGTCATAGATTTATAAATGTGAAGGGGGTTTCTGCATAACTATCTTCTAAACATTAAATTGTCCAAAAACAAAAACACTTCTTCTTTTCTGAAAAGGTTAAGAAGTATTCATTTTTTGGTTTTTGTTTGTTTTACTATAGGGTGCTTATACTCACTGAAGAGAGAGAGGGAGAGAGAAAGTGAGAAATCACGTCCCCCCCCACCCCAGTGAAGGGAGGAAGGTCATGCCATAATCCCTTTTCCTCCATTCTCTCTTTGGATTTTGGGAATGTAAATTACACATGATTTTCAAGCTGCTGGGTCTGGAACTAGAACCACACATTCAGCTATGTGGCATCCAGCTGCCTTAACCTGCATGCTACCTGCTGGCCAGGAAGTGTTCATATTTTAATCAAATGGAGCACTGAGGTATTTTATTGCTTTAATCCTCTCATTGTCCAAGGGATCTTCATTACTTGGTCCATTTTTCAAGTGTTATAATTGCATCGGGGAACCAGCAGTTAGCGTAATGGCTATGTCACTGGACTCCCACATAGTCGACTGTGGTTCGCGTCCTGGACCCGGTGGCTTAAAACCCACGCCGAGCACATGTGCGTGCGTGCGTGCCCAAGATCCCAAGAGGAGAATGGAGGAGAAGGGATTACGGCATGGCCATCCCCTCTGGGGGGTGATTTCTCGCTTTCTATCTCTCTGTCTCTCTCTGTCTGGTGAGCGCACACGCCCTATAGTAAAAAAAGAAAAAAAAAGGAAAGTGTTATAATTGCAGAAAATAAAAAGATAGACTGGTTACACCACTGATTAGCTAAGGAATATAAAGCATTTTTTCCCCCAAATACAATCAACTTCATGAAGATCTCTTTTTATCAATAAATCCTTATTTTGGCTACAATAATCATTTTATTAAATCCTATATTTTATTAAACATGAATTTTAAAGAGTCATCAAGTCATTGACAGCACCAGTAAGCCAATAAATGGTATGAAGTTTTGCTTTTTTTCCCCCTTAATCATATGAATTTAATTGTATAGAAATTCATCTATTCTTCTTGGCATTTATTTCTCAGTCAACGATAAGAAAAGTAATTGCGTATTGACCATGTTCAAGATTATGCAAATAACATGGAGAGTAAATGCTCAAAGATTTGAATTTTTTTTTTAAGGTTTTTGCCATAGGGTGTGTGCAATCACCAGAAAGAGAGAGAGAGATAAAGTGGGAGGAAGAGTGATAAATCACTATCTGGGGGGGATGGCCATGCCACAATCACTTCTCCATTCTTCTCCTGGGATTTTGGGCATGCACACCCCTGTGCGTATTTTTTCAACTTGCCAGTTCCAGGGTTTGAACTGTGATCTGCCAAGGGGAAGTCCAGAGCCTTAATCACCATACCACCTGCTGGCCCCAAGACTTGAGGATTTTTAGAGCCAAAGATTTATGTCATATATCTATATCTATATATATATATGACATAAATATATATATATATGACATATATAGATATATAGATATAGATATAGATATAGATATAGATATAGATATAGATATAGATATAGCTAGCTAACTATGCTCTCCCATAGAAAGACAGAGAGAGGGAAAGTGAGAAATACCCATGGAGTAAAGCCCGTTCTGAAATCCCTTCTTCATTTCCTCTTGGTATTTTGGGCACTTACACACACTCACCCAGTGTGTTTTTCAGGCTGTCAGGTATGAGACTCAAACTATGGAGTCAGCTATGTGTGATCTAACACTTTAACCACCATACCACCTGCTAGCCCTAATTATATTAATCACTTGATTTTAGAACTGGAAGAGACCTTAGAAACTTCATAGATTTCCTTTTCTTCCGTGTGTGTGTGTGTGTTCTCAAAATATTGAGAACCTAGGGGATTAAATGGCTTGTCCAAAGTTATCCAGCTCTTTGGTAGTAAAGAAAAAACTAGAACACAGCTCCTCTGACTTCCTCAGAAGTGTTCTGCCTAAATATAGCTCCTCTATTTGCTACAGGGTTCGTGGGCTCACTGGAAAAACAGAGACAGAAAGTGAGAAATCACCCTCTTGGCGGGGATGACCATGCCTCAATCTCTTCTCTTCCATTCCTCTCTTGGGATTTTGGGCCCTCATGCACACATGCTTGGAGTAAGTTTCAAGCCTCTGGGTCTGGGACTCAACAGCGATCAGCCACGTGTGAGTCTAGCGACCATGAGGCCATCTGCTGGCCCTGGCTCCTCTATTTGATCTAGTGTTAGGCATTTATCTGAATAAATGGAAAATAGACAGATCATGTCTCTTGAATGTTGGAATTGGAAGAACCCACAGAGAAATTATTTATTGACTGAGGTCAATTAAAAACAGTAATTCATTCTTTAAGAAGTTTGATGAGCTTTCATTCTTACTACCCTCTCAATCCCCAATGCAGAATTATGTTAAATTAATGGAGTCAAGAGAATTTATTCAGTATAGGTTTTCTTTTCTTTCTTTCTTTTTTTTTTTTTTTTTTTTTTTTAGAGATTTTTGCTATAGGGTACCTGCACTCATTGAAGAGACAGAGACAAAAAGTGAGAAATCATCCCCTGGGGAGATAACCACACCACAATCCCTTCTCTTCCACTGTCCTCTTGGGATTCTGGGCATGCATGCAGACATGCCGGGTGTGAGTTTTAAGTCACGGGGTCCAGGACTCAAACTATGGTAGACTATCTGGGAGGCCAGAGACATAAACATTACGCTATCTGCTGGTCCCCATTATAGGTTCTAAAAATCACAGGATGTATCTCATTGACTCTCCTTAAACATTATTTGCATCAAGACCTCAGAGAGATGAACACCTTAAATTACTTTGTGTCAAACTATCAAGTTTAAGAGAAAACTGGCTCCGGCCACTGATGTAGCATGGCTCAGGGACTTGTATATGCTGGTTCTTGACCCAGGCATCGCCTACCTTGAAACCCACCACATGAGTTATCTGCCGACCTAGCACTTGAACCTCAAGACCCACTTCAACAATCATCTCTATTTTATGATCATTGTTAAAATCTACCTGGCACCACTCTACCTACCTGGTTATTTTCTTTTGACTCTGAAAATCTAACTCACTTAATGCTTCTTGTTTTATATATTTCTTGATGCACATATTTCTGTCTCCTTTATTAATTTCTGCATCCTTGGTACTAGGTATAGAGCCCAGAAAATTAGCAATCTAGAAATTTTTGAAACTATAATAAAGGTTCCAAATATTTAGGGAGTAGCCACATTTACACAGATAGATTCTCCTCTTCAGCACATGCTGTAAATCACACTCATGTTCCAAAAATTCATTAGAAAAGCAACTATGCTTTGAATTAACAACTGTATTTCTAAGATTTCTAGAATTTAGCCTAAGGAAATAATCAAGAATGAGCCTACAGATAAAGCTATGAATATATTCATAAAGGTAAATTTATATTAGTAGAAAGATTAGAAACAGCTTAAGTTTTCATTAAAAGGGGATTAATTCAATAAATCGCAGTAGAGCAACACAATGAAATAATACCTAACCACTAAAAATAATATTTACAAGCATAGTTAATACTATAGAACAGAATTCACAATTCACAGACAAGTGAAAAATGTAGATAATAAGAAAGGATGTGTTGCATGATTCAATTAAAAAATACATCTATTTCTCGCTTACAACATTCCCAAAAACTCTTGCCAAGATGGGAAAACCCATAAAATGAAAACTTAATCTTACTAATTTTAATGAGAAAATTACAATGTCACCTTCCAATCAAAGATACACCAATCATTTTCACCAAGAGAAAAGTATATCAATTAAACATTGAAAACAAGTTTGTATTTGTAATAGACACTACGTTTAAAATAAACCTGTCTAGCCTCAGAGCACATGTGACAGTACACTGAATGGCAATGCTGGGAGCCACATGGCTGACCATGCATCCAGATCCCAAGTTAACCTGAAAACACACTGGGTACAGCCTGCACATGCTCAAGAGCCACATGCACTGTGGAGACTAGAGGCAGGATGAGACTCTGTCAAGTATGTCTTTCTCTCTTGCACACATGTGCATGCATGCACTATATGTCATGAATAAAAATAATTTAAAACTTAGAAAAAAGTAAACCAACAGAACTGGCCCATGAAACATAAGCAATCATGTTTTTTTTTATACTTCCCAAAGTTTTAATGGTAAATGAAGCAAGCCAGACTACGAAAAATAGGTGTTGTGTGTTTCATTTTTTTTTTTTTTGAGAGGTTTTTCGCTATAGGGCGCGGGTGCTCACCAGAAAGACAGAGAGAGACAGAGAGATAGAAAGCAAGAAATCACCCCCCAGGGGTGATGACCACGCCACAATCCTTTCTCCTCCATTCTCCTCTTGGGATCTTGGGTATGCACGCACACACGCCCGGCGTGAGTTTTAAGCCATCGGGTCTGGGACGCGAACCGCGGTCAACTACATGGAAGTCCAGCAACATAGCCATTATGCTAACTGCTGGTCCCAGGTGTTGTATGTTTCTACTTAATATAAATGGAATGACTGCACTCTGTGGCAGAAACTGAAAGATTGGAAGGTATAATAGCATGGAGGGCAACTGTAGATACTAGAGACAGTCTAGGAGGGGATGAGTAGGATGGGATGGGAAGGAAGGCATTAGGAAAACAAACAAACAAAACATTTAATAGAGAAGAAATGGAAAGTTATTTGTTTAAAATAATGTATATGGTAGTATCTTTGACTTTACTAATATGCACTGTATTCATGCTGAAAAAAATTATGTTGTACACTGTAAAGATGTACAGTGATTAAGTGTACATAAAAAGATTTAAAAATAAAAGAAAAAAGTAGTGGGACCAGCAACTTGTGTAATGGCTATATTGCTGGACTCCCATGTGGTTGACCACAGTTTGAGTCCCAAACGTGGTGGCTTGAGATCATGCATGCATGCCCAAGATCCTGAGAGGAGAAGGGATTGTGGTGTGGCCATCTCCCCTGGGATGGGGGGGGGGGGGTGGGGTTTCTCTCTCCCCTGGGATGGGGGGGGGGGGCTGTGATTTCTTGCTTTCTGTCTCTCCGTCTCTCTCTGTCTTCCTGGTAAGCACATGCACCCTTATAGCAAAAACCTCTCCAAAAAAAGAAAAAGTAGATTTAGGGAAGAAGAAAACCTCTCCAAAAAAAGAAAAAGTAGATTTAGGGAAGAAGAGTTGGGAAAGGTGTGAAGAAGTCATTCTTAGGAAGGTGATAAAAAGACAAAGAATTGACTATCAGACACACAACCTTTGGGATTCCTAGAAATTATTTACTTATGCTGCATTTTTACAGCAATAAAAATAATTTTTGAACAAAAGAAAAATGAGCAAATGTAAGTACACATGAACTGTACAGATTTTTGGAAGATACCACCCTTGGCAGGTTTACTGAAACATGGCACTGGATTTAAATTTGTTCTGATAGTGTCTGATTGGAACCCATGGGTGAGCCTGAAAGTCTAATTATTGAAATATCATTTCTTTCCATATTTTGGATAAAAAAGAAGTGACAATAATTTAATACATATATACAATAACTAAAAAAATATATAAATCATTTTGAGATCTACCATAGTGATAGCTGTTAATCAAAGAAGAAAGCCGGAGTAAGTCCATCGACATACACAACACCTGGATCTCAGAGTGCTAGGATGCTATGTTTTCATTTTTCTTAGTTATATATAATGGCTGTACACTTTTTAAAAGTTTATTTATTAGCTTTTCCATGGAAGAGGGAGAGGCAGACACCCTCAAAGGGGTCTTCATTCCATGGTTGGCTCCAGCCTGTCAGCCAACATCATGGGTATATGTGCATGTACCTACCTTATAGAGGGAGGTGCCAGGACACAAACCCAGGACCTTCCCATATGGGTCTAGTTGCATTACCATTGCTCCACTGCCTGGCCCCTATGGTACTCTTATTTAATAAGGTCAAAATTAAGTGATTAAAAAGATTAAACAACAACATTTATTGGGCTGGCCCTGTGGGTTAAGGAAGCCTGACACCACATGGGTGATGCCATGATTCAAATCTCAGCCCCAGTGGCTTTATAAACAAGCCTGGAGCATGTGTGTGCATTCCCCAAATCTAAAAGTAATAGAGTAATGGAAGGGAAGGGATTGTGGCATGACTGCACCGAGTTGGGAGTGGAGCCTGCTTTTCCCCTCTTTCCAGCTCTCTTTCTGTCTCTGTTTGGCAAGTACACTCACCCCCAATGAATTTCAAAATAATACTACTAATAATAAATCAGAACAGCATTTATATATGGCAAATATGAATTAATGAATGATTTCAGAAAAAATAATATTGTTTTTCACAAAATGCATATTTTATTTTAGTACTTGTAGATCACTCACAATATTCTTATTTTGCATGACATGTCATATTTTTCTTCCTTTTTATTTTGGGAAGAAATTTCCAAATGACTAAAATGAAAGTTATTTATTTCAATACATTTTCTATAAACTTTTTCTAAGTAAAGCTTACATATTATCTTTTTGTCTTTGTGTCTACATAAAGATCTAAGAAGAAAACACCATTCAGTTCACACGAACATGATGCTCTTAGGAGTTTCAGCTGCATATGGAATTTAAGGCTGATGTCTGATGAGAGAATGAAATCATCATTACTGGGACCAGCAGTTAGCGTAATGGGTATGTTGGTGGACTTCCATGGAGTCAACTGCGGTTTGAGCCCTGGACCTGGCGACTTAAACTCATGCTGGATGAATATGTGTGTGCGCACCCAAGATCCCGAGAGGAGAATGGAGGAGAAAGGACTGCGGTGTGGCCATCCCCCTGGGGGGTGATTTCTCGCTTTCTGTCTCTCTCTGTCTTTCTGGCGAGTGCATGCACCCTATAGCGAGAACCTCTCAAAACAATTTAAAAAAATCATCGTCATTTACTTCCAATATGATTGTCCAAGGCTTACAGTAAGTGATTTATGTAACGTCTCCTTCAGCATCTGGGGCACGCATATATTACTGCATTTTGCTCTTCTTTTTTTTTTTTTTAATTTCAAATTCTCTGTCACAATCTAGGAACTATATTTGGTTTTATGTGTTCCATGAGCTAGTACAATACTGGTTACTCTGCATCTCTGAGCCCTCATTTACCTAATTGCAAACTGAAGGATTTGCACCATTTAATCTTTTAGGGTTTTTTTTTTTCTTTCCTTATTATTGTGACCAAATGATAATATATGTACATACACACTGTGTGTGTGTGTGTGTGTGTGTGTGTGTGTGTGTAGGGGGTATGAGTGTGTGTGTGTGTGTGTGTGTATATATATATATAAATATATATATATATATGGTTCATCATAGTACACTTACATTTGAGAGTTTATTATATTAAGTCACTTTACCTCTTAAATAAGTTTAAAATTAAGAAACAAAAACATCTGTTAAAAATTAAATTAAGCTATTAATTTCAATTAAAAGTGAATTAAGAATATAATTTAAGATGTATTCCTCACAAACATAAAAAAACTGACTACTACAAATTAAGAAGTGCTAGAGCTACTGCCCCGAGACAACTTAGCACTATCAATGATTCTATTACAAAGCTATTATTTAAATTGTTAAGACTTTCATATATGAAAAGTGGTTGTTGAATGACTCAGATTTTGACCTGATTTCAAAATCTGAAGAGTGCTAATAAGTATATACTGTGTTGCCTAGACTTAGAGCAGGTTCTTGGCTATACACAAAGGTATTAAAATCAGAAAATTTCATTTAAAGTTTCCCATTTGGACTTCTACATCAATGTCATTCTATCCTCACTCTTTGAACAGAAACCCACTTACCTCACTGGGAATTCTACAACAAGTTTATCTTAATTTAACATGCAGTATATATATCCCAGTTCATTAAAAACAGCTTCTGAGTTGAAGCATTCACACTGGCTAGAGAATTTGGATTAAATTCAAATTCAGACCAACATTTACATGCGGTAAACTCCAAGGGTCTGTAGAAATCCAGGGTACTTACTGGAAAAGATGGAGCTGTCTTTGCAAATGATGAGGCTGTTAGCATAGTATTTAAACTAAGAATATCACAGCATTCTCCTATTCACACTCACCTGTGTGACTTGCTAGGGCTTGAAATTCCTGATTGCCCATCTTGAACATACATTTACTCAGCAGATAGCAATTACTTTAAGAGGTATCATAACGGAAAGGCAAAGGGATCACACGAGTTGGTGTGATCTTGTACTTCATTGCATTATGACCAAGGGTAATACTGGGATCAGACCTGTGCTTTAAGCTCTTAAGCAAATACTCCTGCAGGCTGATGGATGAAGGCTCCTGCCTGGCACCTCCGAGGAGCTTAGGCAGCATGCTCCCGAGGCTTCCTGCTGCTCTCCTTGTTATTCTTTGCCCAATTACCGTCATGCATCACCTAGCTATGGGGATCCGATGTGAGAAATACATCATTAGGCAATTTTGTCATCGTGTGAACATCATAGTGTATTTACATAAAACTATATGGTATAGCCAGTCTACTACATATCTCAACTAGATGGTATGGCCTACTAAGATTTGTGGGACCACTGTTGCACATGAAATCTGTCACTGACTGAAATGCTATTATGTGGCGCATGATTGTACTGGATATTGGGGTGAAAATGCATCTGTTTTGGGGGTGAAAGTTGTCATATCTAATCGAGACAAACAGAAACAGTTTCCAGAGATAGCTCTTCACAGCTATTTGTACCTATTATATATTCATTCATTTCAAATGACTTCCTGAACTCAATGTTTTAAATTTGATTTTTCCCATCACAGTTGAAATTACTTGCTGCTGCTTTAACATTATCATAACACAAAGTTTAAAATGCTATGGAATTTATATACACACACATGCACACATTTTTGATGTATGTGTTTACAATGTGTCTGTGTATGTATTAACAGATCTTAATTTTCTGAAATTCTTGACATGAGCTTAATACCTTTGCACACCATAATCCTCTGTGTGCATTAATTCACTTGAATTGATTTGGTGTTTCAACAGCCCTAACCAAAAACTAAAAACAAGTGCTAACTCCAGAGATATAATTCACATTCATATTGTCTTTTATTTTACCTAAAATGAAGATTTTCCAATTATTTCTTAAATATGTTCATCTTAACATTCTTACTTATGTTTCACAATAGCTAAGTAAATATTTTGGATTGAGAAAATGAAGAATAATGATATCATTCTAATTTTACTATTTAAAAAAATTTATGGGCTGGCAGGTGGCATGATGGTTAAGGGTGTTGGACTCCTACATGACTGACTGTGATTTGAGTCCCGACCTGGCAACTTGCTTTCTCACTGGCCCTCTCTCTTTCTCTCTCACTCTATCCCTCTTTGGTCAAATTAAAATAAATAAATACAGTTAAATAAAATAATTCTTTAACAAAATTTATAAATGTGCCTGTTAAAATAGTAGTAGCAGGTCAACTTTCTTTTTCTTTCTTTTTTTTTTTTTCTGGAGAGGTTTTTGCTATAGGGCAAATGCATTCGCCATAGAGACAGAGACATAGAAAGCGAGAAGTCACCCCCTGGGGGGATGGCCACGCTGCAATCCCTTCTCCTCCTTTCTCCTCTCGGGATCTTGGGCACGCACGCACACGCGCCCGGTGTGAGTTTAAGCCACCGGGTCCGGGACTTGAATCGCGGTCGACTACGTGGGAGTCCAGCAACATAGCCATTACGCTAACTGCTGGTCCCTCTCCTTTCGGTATTTTGAGCACACACTCGCACGCACTTGGCATATTTTTCAAACCTCTGTGTCTGGGACTCAAATTGTGCAGTCAGCCATGGGCATCCAGCCCTCTTTATTTCCATACTACTGACTGGCTAGAGCACTTTCTCTTAAGAGCACATCATTAGCCTACTGTTCTCCCTTCCTTATCTCGTTCATCTATACCTTCCCCAGCTCAGATGCTGATGATCGCAAAGGTTGGAGCAACTGAGAAATGATCCTTCAGGGCCTCTAGCTCTTGATAACAACTGTGGGAACATTTACTTGGTGGAATTCCCATCTTAGTACCAGATCTATAGATTTTAAGGGAGAAACCTAGATTTGTATCAAAATCTGTTTGAGTCTAATCTAATCTTCCTAACTTATGTTCTTTTCTTTTTCACATATTTTCTCTTTGTAGATTTATCATTTAATCTATTTAATTAATAATTTACTATTTAACTTGATAATGGTTACTAGGTTATCTGCTAAAGTTAACTACAAAGTTAATTTCAGGAAGATGTGGAAGAGGAGCATGCATCTGAGTAATAGGAAGTGGGTCCATCCCTCATTGCAATTTTGAAATTTCAAAAAATTGATCTCTCATATACTCTTTATGATGTGCCTACCGATAAGAAAAAGTTTTACTGCACTTCAGTTCACTGATGCATACTGTCATGGAAACCACATTTATGCCCATGCAGAATATCTGCAGAATAAAATCCAGACACGCTTCTATGTGTAGACACAAAATTTGAAGGCATAGCAAATTTTCAGATAAGAACATCAGGTCTGGAGAGATTAGGTTTTTATGAAGTTCTCACTTCTTTTTTTCTTTTTTTGGAGAGCTTTTTGCTATAGGGCACGTGCGCTCGCCAGACAGAGAGAGACAGAGAGCAAGAAATCACCACTCCACACCCCCGCCCCCGAGGGGATGGTCACAACGCAATCCCTTCTCCTCCATTCTCTTCTCGGGATCTTGGGCACGCACGCACACGCGCCCGGTGTGAGTTTAAGCCACCGGGTCCGGGACTCGAACCGCAGTCGACTACATGGGAGTCCAGCGACAGCCATTACACTAACTGCTGGGCCCTGAAGTCCCCACTTCTAATTAAGGGCAAAGAAGTTGGATATTGTCTCCTAATTGCTCTTTTCACTGAACTAGGAGCTTGTATGAGTCCCCTCATATTTCCCTCCAGGAAACTCAGTAATCTTGGATCCAAGGCAGGAGTAAAATATTAGGCTGTCAGGAAAGTCATGATGTAATTTTCTATGCAAAGACGTGTCATGACTTTCCTGACAACCAAATAGGAGGCACATATGTTGAAAGTTCTCCACAATTTGCAGAATGGGAGGACTGTCTATGATAGCATACGTGGTATCTTAACCGCACTGGTGTGCAGTGTATTCATGCTGGGGAAATTCATTTTACAAGCTATGTTGATTTGTAGTGATTTAATGGATAAAATAAATCTAAAAATTACTTTTTTAAAAAAAGCAAAAACTTGGGACATAACCTAAAAAAGCAAACAAAACCAATTTTTTTGCATCCAATAAGTCAATGAAATTATAAAAATCAATAGTCACACCCACCCAAACATTCTCCCTTGTCTGCATCATATATTCTACTTTCCTTTCTATTTCTATATTTCTCGAGAAATATGTTTCAACAAGTTTCAGACTTCTCTTCTGACTCAAGTCATTCTGCTATATTTTTAAATAGCTCTTCTACTGCTTAACACAATTCCTGTACATAGCTTCCTATCTCAGTGAGACAAGCCCCATACAATTTTAAAAACTAAAACAAGCCAAGGCCAGCAGGAGGGAGCTGTGCATAAAGATCCTCTGTGAGCAGAGTCCTGGATGGAAAGCAGGTGTTCTTCTACAACAAGAAGGGGAGGGGTGCATTGCAATAGAAGAAACGGTATGGACAGAGGAGAGATGGAGAGTCTATCCACTATAATGCCCTTAGAAAGGTCAGACCTTGACTGAAAACATTCCCCTCCCCAGGAAGATACAGGCTTTAGGATGCACAACTTCTTCCATACACATTCTGTTTCATGTGCTTCTCAACAACTGACTTAGAGGGAATAAACGTCCAGTTCAATTTTTTTTCAGGAAAGTGAGTAATTGATCTACCTGGCCTTTTTGGTTCCAAGACCACTGATCTGCCCACTACACCTGTTTTTAAAGACACAATGCCAGGATTTGCAAACACTTGCAAACGTTTTTTGCTTATTTCTGGGTTCACAGCTTGAGTCATCTGATCACAAGATTGATTGTGTAGGGGAAGAATACACAGTAATTCTATGTTGGGAGATTTCCCTCCCAAGGTCAATCTACAAAGAGAGATGCTGTAAAAATCTCAATCATTTGTTATTCATAACTTTGCTAATGAGATGTAACAATCAGAGAGAAAAGCAAAATTAGGAGTATATATCAATAATAATAAGGGATTTCAAGGAGGAGGGTTTCTCATTCCTGCCAGTCACATAAAAAGACAGTATCTAAAATCCAGCCCAAATGTATAAACATGAACGAGAAGTCTGATAATTCTGAATGAGGCTCATATCACCTGCTCTTTGATACCGTTCTTAGAGATGTTCTGGCTTCACACAGGAAGTTCTTTTCAGCGCGTTCTCATGCATCATGGAACTTTGTCAAGCCTGTGAGCTCAAGGTTGGAACACCCTCCAGCTTTTCTTTCCAGTGCTCAGTACAGTGTCTTGGGACTCATTTAATGCTCATGAAATGCAATCAGGAAAACGAACAAAATCAAGGAGAACATCAGGGAATGAAGCAGTAAAAATGGAGTCAGGAGAAGAGAAAGGGAGACAGACCAGCAGACAGGAAGCAGTGAAAGGATGTGAGTTGCTTAGAAGCCCAAAATATTTAGCTTTGATATATTCAAATCAATAAGCCCAATTTTTAAATCAGGGATCTTTTTTTCCTTGTCTTTGGTCTCCCTCCAAGATTTGTCTCAGAACAATTACCAAAGTTATGCTACTGCTTTGCAGGAGCAACTACAGGCAGAGCTCAAGGCTTCACACTGGCTATGGGCACTGGGAATGCAATTCTGCCATGAAACTAACTTAGCCTGAAGGTCTCAGTTGTATAAATGCTTGTCTTTGAAAATGCCTTGGCACATACCAAGACAGAATGAGACCCCCCCCAAATGATCCCCAGTGTATAGCATAATATACATTTTTCAGTATATAGCATAATATACAGGATTATTTAAAAATATAAAGGAAAATAAGTAGTAAGATGAAATAATTTAACTTCTGCAGAGACATTTTTATTCTCAGAATATATAGCAAACACTCAACTGGTTTGTATTCTTGGAGCTTAAAAAGATCATAAGAATTCTCTTAAGGATACTAACTCGTAGCTGATTGATGAGGACATTAAATTTGTGTATTTTATGCATACCATAAGATGCCACGAAGGACATTCAAATTTTGAAAAGAAGTTCTTGCTTTAATGGTGGCAACATTCTAATGTAGAAGTCGGATATCATACTCTATCTTGCATTAAATTTCTCTATTTAACCTTTTTTTCAACATTGTAAAGGAACATATTATCTATTACTAGGAACAATTCTAACATTACTCTTCTTAATCATGCAATGATAATATATAAAGGGCTTTCAAAAAATTCATGGAACATATATATTATGAAAAAAATTTATGCACATATTTCAAAATTTGGGGGCCCAAATGAACACATACCTAAACTCTATTTTCTTCACAAACTTAATGAGGTTCTCTCATATTCCGTGTAAATTTCTACCTCCCAAATATGAATAAGTTTAGCAAAAGGAAAATAGATAGTACTTTATCTAAACACACTAACCCTGAGTCCTGATACTTACATTATTCAGTGACCAGAAAAATAAATTATTTATTTATTCCTAAACATATCAATAAAGTAAAATTGCTTCAATGCCAGCTGAATGCCTGAATCTCAAATATTGGATATGATTTTTTTCAAAAGAAAGAAATTTTCAAATGAGGGGTCATTTGTGCATTTTATATCATTCTGCATAAATGCATAATTGTCACAGTGTTTCAGACACCAGATGGCATATGCAATTTATCCCCATTTTCACTGGATCTTATCATATTTAATAGCTGTGGCTTCACCTCTGATTCTAAATGTAGTGTTTACAAAATTGCCTTGGTTAGCAACAGGACCTAATGGTTAGCTTTATGCATTTGATTCAAAAATACCCAACTATGAAGTGCAAAGGACTCTGCAGGGCACTGTGGAGGTTCACAGGTGGAAAATAAATAGATATAGTTTCTATGCTCAAAATTTTAATAAAACAAGTGCTGAACTCAGTATATGAGAGGGATGCTAAAGAAGGCACAACACAGGGCTATGTAACACTCCTAGGGTGATGGAGGGTCTTTTATATGGAGAGTATGCAAAAAGTCTCATCAGGAATATGGTGTTCCAGGTGATCCCAGAAGTCTTTTTAGACTTTTCTGACTTTAATACAAAAATAGGACAAATCTTCACTTCTCACTATGTGTGCAAACCTCAACTTCTCTTGACATATCAAGTACAAACCATTCCTTGTGTACCCCTCAATGCTTTCACTTTGCTCATAACACACACACACACACACACACACACACACACACACACACACACACACCCCTCCTCTTCCTCTGTCCATCATATCGCCCTTTCATCATTAAAGCCTTTGAAGTTCAAGTGCACTCATAGAACCATAAGGTAGTATGTGGTGGCCAAAATGTAGGAGGTGCAGTTTATATGTGGCTAAATGGGGTTGGAAAAGCAAGTTGGAGCAAGAGTATGGCCAGCTTCGAAAGTGGAGGAATTTGTCCTGTAGGCAATAGGGAAGGTCAACAAAATTTGAGGAAGGAAATGAGACAATCTGATCTATGCTTCTGTAATAGTTATTTACAGCTAGTCATAAAACCCAGAGAAACTGGGAGCTGGATGGTCTGAGCTTTTGAGAATTCCAGGAAAGAAAAAGAAGGGTTGCAGCTTCTTGCTTTACACCCTATTTAACCAAGAGACAATCAACCAGCTAAGGCTAGATTCATTGTAAACCAAGAGGGTACTGAATTTCTGCAAACCTTTCCAATAAAAGCAAGATTACTTGGATAAGCACTTGCTGAAATATGACATATGCCACAGGTATAAAAGAACTGAGCCAAGTTAAAAGTCAAAAACCTCTTGGGGACCAGCAGTTGGCATAATGGCTATGTCGCTGAGCTCCCATGTAGTCAACCGTGGTTTGAGTGCCAGACTCAGTGGCTTAATTGCAATATGAGCACGTGTGCATGAGTGCCCAGGATTCCAAGAGAATGGAGGAGAAGGGATTGCAATATAGCCATCCTGTCGAGGGGTGATATCACACTTTCTGTCTCTGTCTCTCTCTGTCTTTCTGGCAAGCTCATGTGTCCTATAGCCAATATCTCTCCAAAAAAAAAAAAAAAAACAAAAAACAAAAAAACAAAAACTAAACTGATGGCACTGAGGTTAGGGCAGCTGGATCCAACATGCCTAACTATGCGGTTCGTGTTCCAGACTTGGAGACTTGAAAAGCACACCAGGCACATGTGTGTGCATACCTAAAATCATAAGAGGAGAATGGAGAAAAAGGAATTTCACTGTGGCCATCCTCCTGGGTGGATGCTTTCTCACTTTCCTTCTCTCTGTCTCCAGTGAATTCATATGCTTTTTGCAAGAACATTAAAAGTAATAATAATAGAAAGTAAACTTCTTGAACTTCACAAAAACTCCCTTTAGCATATATCAGACAATGTTGCCATTAGAAATGCTGAGGGGTGGGGCACATAAAATCCTTTGAGAGCTCATTTACTTTCACTTGGTGAGCTCCCTCTGTTATGATTCTGTGTCCTTAAACAAGGGAAGTTTCCGATTTCATTTCTCCCTGTAATTTTTATTTTTTTTTCTTTGCATATTCTGAGTCTATTCTAAAGTAGATGATTGTCAAAACTTCTTGGAGCAGATTCTTTTATGGTTAAATAATGACTTCATCTATAAAAATACTGGAGTCATTTCTCTCATGACTTATTTGGTGTTATTAGTACCTTTTCCTCTATCCTCCTTCTCTTTTATTCAGCTCTGCTTTGGATGTATGATATTTTCTGTTCATACTCTTGGCTCAGTAATTTTTAGACATTATTACAATGTAATGTGGCATCAATTTTGATGATTAGTTGCCTGAAAAATTAATGCAATGTAAGTACATTTGTCTGTACATTCTCTCTATGTTATTTATTTGTCTCATAATCTGAAGTTTCATTTTATGAATTATGAGTGTGTATTTATTTGGTTTCAGCTTTGAAAGTCTTTAAATCAAAGAGGCACAACTCTTTTCTTTAGTTCTGAAAAAAATCTCAGCCTTTGCATCTTTTATGGATGCTTTTTCTTTCTTTCTCTCCATTCTTTAATTTTCAATTTAATTTCAGATATGTTTTTGTGTTTCTTAACACATCTTCCAAGCATCCTAATTAATCAGTCATATTACCCTTTATACTTTTTATACAAAGTTCTAGGTAACATCTTAAGATCTATTTTCTAGTTTACCAATTCTCTTTCCAGCCTTGTCTAAACTAATTTGTGATATATTCACATAGTAGTCAATTTAATCTGCCTTGTCTAATCTACTTTGTGATATATTCACATAGTAGTCAATTTAAATGACCTGTCTTATTTCTACATATCCTATTTGTTTTTGTTTTGTAATATGTTTTTTCATACTAGATACTTCATATTTTAGGGTTCTTTTTCCTTTTGAAAATCTACTTGATAATTCTAAATATGCCCAACATTTAGGTAAATTTGTTATTTCTATTGTCCAATCTAGTTGCTCATTCTTCTCTCATGTTCTCTAATTCCCCTGTAGCTTTTTTATGTAGGTTACCATCTTTATAATATTTTATTGTATGTTTATCTACAGTAAGTGTTTTTGGTTTGTTTTTGTTTTTAGGGAGAGATTTTTGTTATAGGGTGCGTGTGCTTGCCAAAGAGACAGAAAGTGAGAAATCACTCCCCCCACCCCACCCTCCCGGAGGGATGCCCACACCACAATCCCTTCTCCTCCATTCTCATGTTAGGATTTTGGGCATGTATGCACATGCCTAGCATGAGTTTTAAGCTGCTGGTTTAGCCACCCTCAGTTAGCCATGTGAGAGTACACCAACGTAATCATTATACCATCTGCTGGTCCCTCAAGTAGGATTTTTTAAAAAATTACTTGTTTTTTGAGAAGTAGGAATCTCTTGACCTCTATGTTGTAAAAATTCTGTATTAAATAATTTGGGGTTTTTATCTGGAGGACCTTTGAGTTCTGACAGAATCAAAATTGATTCTTGAATAATGTTTACATGAATTCACCATGTGGTTCTTCTACAATACACAGGTAGGAGAAATTAAGATCTCACATCCATGTCTGGTACATGGTACATTTCTGGTTAGTACCCCATGACCCTGCATAGATGAGTTTCCTCTATACTTTCCTCAGTCAGTGTTTTGCTAGCTCTTTTCTCATAAATAGACACATTTGCTGATAGTCTGAGTTTCACTCAAGAGCAAAGTGCCAGTGTCTCCACCACCCCTGTCTCACAAGGCACTGATCACGCCTCTCATTCACTTGGGCATAAAAACTCTAGTGCCATGCCCAGGTCCTCTTCTATGATTTTTTTTTTCCCTTAGGAGCAACTTTAACTACTTCTCCTCTAGTTTATAATTCTTTCTTAATCCTTGGGGCTTAGAGGATCTCTCTCTCTCTCTCTCTTTCAAGTCAGCTAGGCATTGAAATAAATTTTGTTACATATTATTCAGCAGTTTAATTTGTTAGTAGTGAGGATGGGGAAGAGTTTCTTTTTTAAAAAATGTTTTGAGAGGTTTTTGCTATAGGGCACGCCAGAAAAACAGAGAGAGACAGAGACACAGAAAGTGAGAAATCACCCTTGAGATGGGGAAGAGATCTTGCAGCAACCCAGTCTTCCATGTTTCTGATATCCTCCATCATAAAAATTTATGATGGACAGTATTCTTTCTTCTCCAGAGAATATTTTTCTTTTTCTAGTAAAGCACTAAGCATTTTAAGAACCTAGAAAACAGATTGGCTGGAGTTGAGTTTGTTTCCAACCCCCCTCCCCCAAAAAAAGGAATTAGTTGAAATCTTTAGTTTCTAAGCAACACTATTTTTTTCTAGAGTGCCTGCCACATGTTGAGACCTTAATAAAAGCTGGTTATCTTCTACTCACTATCCAAGAATAGCTTCCAGAAATGACCATTTTTATCCAACTCATACAATTAACAAGGTAAAATTTTTTAAAAAAAGGTAGAGCAGAAGTTCTCTTTGAAAATATGGATGCTCTCTTGCTCCAGAGAACAGGGAACAGGGATGGAGGCTGTAAGTGGGATAGAAATGCTTCTTTCTAAACCTTTTGATGTCAAGTTAAAAAAAACAAAACAAAAACAAACAACAATAAAAATACTCTACTTTTCCCCTCAATTATTAAGAGGTCTTAAAAAAATCTCAACACAAAACATGTTCATTTAAGGAACAAAAATAGTAAGGAGATTATTCATTGTTCAGAGTCACTTATGAGGAAAATCTTAAATATCTATTATTTTCAAATTGAAAACATAATGCTAGTAAATACAGGAATAATTAATTACTGTCCTCTAAGGTACATTTGCTCCCCCAAAAGAGAGAGAAAGCACCTTCTTCAGTGGGTTGTTGTCATGTCCAAATACTTCTTCCCTCTATCTCTCCACCTCATCATGGTTCTTCATAGGTACACACACGTGCATGGGTATTTTTTAAGACACTGGGGTTGGAAGTGGAATTGCAGTTGGCCATGTGGGATACTGCTTTCTATTCACCTAACTGCTGTGCTACAGCCCTCTACTGTTCTTAAATCATGAGTTATGAAAGGAAAAGAGGGAGTGTTGGTTCTTCCTATTTGTAGTAAACTATAGGAATTTGTATATCTGTCTGACATTCCTAGTTCAGGATGCATGTTGTGTTTTTAAGTGATCAGAGTAAAAAGAAAAATATCTAGATGTAGGAATAAAATCTCTTATCTTAAACTTTTCATGATTTATGGAAACCTGAATTTTGTTTTCAGATTGGAATCTCTATAAATAGCAATTCTCAACTAATGCAATATATATTAATGCCCCTACAAATAGTCCTTTGCTTGCTTGCTTGCTTGCTTCCTTTTTTCTTTTTATTGCCAGAGGATGTTTGTACTTGTCAGAAAGAGACAGAGAGACAAAGAGAGAGGGAAAGGGAGAGGGTACCTCCTCAATGGAGCACAGATATGCTACAATCCCATCTACTCCATTTTCCCTCCTGTCCGAATTTTGGGCATGCACACATAGGCACTTCGCTTGTTTTACCAAATACTGGGGCTAGGACTCAAACCACATGGTTTTCCATGTAGGATCTGGCTCCCTTAATCACTAGCCCATGGGTCAATCTTGGTTTATCACTTCTTAAAGTTATGGTTTTGAGACCTCTATTGTAAAGAACCTTTCATCCTAAAATTTTTATAGCATATTCCTTCATAGCAAATTTCCAAGTTTTAATTTTGTTGTGAGACATTGAGAAAGTCCTGACACATTTTTGCACAGAAAATCATAGAAAAATATGTCATAACTATCCCAACAACCTAACACATAACATAGACCTAAAACATTATTATTATATTATAGTGGATTTCAGACAAGTCCTCTTAACTTAGCCAAGCACCATTATCCATCTTTCCACATCAGGAAATGCTTTTGTTATGAGGGAAAAATCAAACTATAAAAGGGTAAACAAATAGGCTAATCTGTAGCCTTACCCAATGCCTATAATTTTCCTTATGGTCTTGTTAAAAACTAAGTGGTATCATGTGTTTGTCAATACTCTTAAATAATGTTTTTATATTAAATTGAGATTATATCATTTAGAGATTCTTACTATGTCAAGGTAAACTAACCCATGATCTCTTGCTATATAACATTCAGTTACTTTGACTATCTAAAAGGTAATAGGAACTTCTAAGAAAATGAAACAAATTGAGGCACTCTTACTAGCATCTAGGCTAGTTATTATAGCTATTGATATTATTTTTATTAAACTATTATTATTATTTATTACTCAGTAGTTTGTTTTAAAAGAGTTCTCTGCATGGCAAAACACTGCAATATGTCCCTACAAATGACACTGTGAACCTGATGAACAAAAATGCCCTTTCATGTTCATGCAGCTCTGCGTTTCCAGCATTCAGAGTTGGATTATCTGTAAATCCATGGTAAGAAGAAAGGTACTGACAAATAACAATAAATCCACTGAACATCTTTCATCTCAAAAAAGCACAGTCCTCCAGGTTTCAGATACCTTGAAATATAGACTGTATAAGCAATTTGCATATTGAGATTATAATCTACATTTTATATACAATTCACTATTTTTAAATTCTATGAAAAAAATAGGCCACACCTTTATAGGGATTCACAACCATAGAATTCTGAGGTCTCTAGCATCCTATAAACTTTGTTCCTAGTCTCATTTGTTTGACAGATATTATCATCTGAGACAATGCTAATTATTCAATCTGTATCCAGAGAACTAGCTCTCTCTAAAAGAACTAATCATTAAAATGCAAATAGGTGTTTCCCACTTCACTGGTTTAGCCGTGAAAGGCTGTTAACAGCTTTCTGACAAGAAAGAGAGAAGCTAAATGAGTTGCTGCCTTAACCTTCTGGATGTAATGAACACAACGCACCCAGATCTGAGCTGTACACTCTGTCTCCAGCCTCTGGCTCAGATCATTTCCGAGCAACGACGTTTATGAGTTAACTAATAGAAGCTGCTGAAGAAATTACTGAACAAAAAAACTGATTTCAGATTCCACTCGCTGCACCCAGCCAGCTCTCACTTAGACTAATTACTTAAATGATTTAAAAATGTATGAATATTCATATGATGGTGCTTTTCAAAAACTGAAGCACAGCTGAGACCTCACCATCAGCTCGTTTCTCCCTTTCTGATTTGGTGCAACTTCACTTGCATATATGAAACATTGGAAAAGCTCAGAGAACTGGATCACAGTGAGCAGACAGAAGGTCAGAGGAACTTACAGCTAACTCCCAGCTCCTCACATCCCACAGACCGCTTGCAACCTCCAACCTCAGCTAGGATTTTTAACCCTGAAGGTCTCCTCTAGTCGGACAGCTTAAAATATTTGTATAGAGTCAAGAATGTCTCATGTTAAATATTTACAAGGTAATCTGCCCTCTAGGGCAATAATAACATGCTTCTTCCCTCTTCTCATGACACTTTTACACATTTGGTGTGGGCTGACATTTATAATGTGGAAGTTAAACAAGGGCAGGAGACTAACAGGAAAGCACCCATTAGACTGTCCAAGTGGGCAGACTCTGGTCGTTTGACTTCTGATGGTGTTGGGGCCAAGAAACTCTAGACCTGGAGCTAGAACACTCAGGGAGTGGGAGTCGGAGTGGGGGGGTGGAAACCCATTTCCCACAATATTAAAAATACTGTAAAAGTTTCAAGTCAGCTGGAAGATCTGGGATCCTTTCTAGAGTCTCACTACCTAGGATGGTCACAGAAATGGACAAACACCCATCCTAAAGTGGAGACTCCAGAGGTAATTTGCCAGCCTCCATTCACACCTTATAGCTCCTTCAAACACAATGTATACTCTTTATTGGAATCAAAGTTTGCTCTTACGACAGCACTAAGCAACATCTAGCAAAATGCGCTCTCCACAATCCACCATCCTTTGATGAAAATAGACATTATTAGAAACAAGTAGATGGAAAAATATAATGCAATTTGTTTAACCCATTATTAATAAGGTTTTTACTTGCCATAATTTTTCTAGGACACATAGCACATGGGAAACTTGCAGCAGGAGATAGTGGGGTACAAGAGACACATGAAGCCAGAGCATGATATGCATATTCCCAAATTGAGAATGACAATGAAAACAAGAAATGATAAGAAAGAATAAAATTTTCAAATACCTAAAGGACACAAGACAGGTTGGAGAAATTCACCAACCCCTGCGACAACCTTAGCATCTTCAGGGGAGAGGATCAGTGAGTTTCCCCATCATGAGACAGCATTCAATACAACCAAAATCATCATTCAATGTCCTCCTGAACTGTCTTTCCAGATTCTCAAATGCTACATTTCTTTGGACCCTGGAAACACCGGTAATCAGACATCTGATTTTTACATAAAAGTAAAGCTTAAGACGTTAAAATGGAAGTAAAACTTTATCATAGGTATAATCTATGCATTATACACACTTACTAAATAACATTGGAAGAATTTCAAAACCTTTTGTCATAAAACCTCAATTAAACACCATACTGGGGAAATGGAGCATTTGATGAAATTTCCAAATTAACCCTCTATTCCCTTTTTTCCATTTTCTTTCTAGTAGACACAATGAAGCTCCTATAGCTTGAGCATAGATTAGAGTCTTTAATGCTCAGGTATTCCAAGTAGGCATTTTAGCATCATCTCACAATGAGGTGAAGCAGATTTTGGCTGGACTCTGAGACCATAGCACTTTCCTGGGGCTGGCTTTTGTTCCCAGTTCCTTGAGCCTACTGCTTCTTTTTTTAGCTAATTTGCCTCTTTTTACACTCTAAAAAACTCTGATTAGTTCAGAGTCCCCATCAATAGGGGTTAAGTGTTTACCACATTTTCTTTATTCTTTCTAATTATACCATTGAAAAATATTATACAAATTTTGGCCTTCATTGACTTGGAACACCGTTAACAAATTATTGTCTCAGAAGTTTCCCATTGAAATGTGGTTTGGACATATGGACAACTGGAGCTTACATAGTAATACAGTTTTTAATATCACTGATTACTAGCAAAGCATCATAAACAACCTCTCTGATTCAGTCACTAACAATTAGGAATAGTTTCCCCAGGCCTCATTTCATGTGAGTCTCATCGACACCTTTGGTTAATAGATTTAAAGCTAATAAACACTGACATCTATTATCTGGATAAAAGTGACTCAAATGTGTAAATCCTGAACGAAACAAACAAGCCAAAGGGAAATCTTACAATTTTGTTGCAATGTCCATGTTTCTTTAGGAATGATATCCTGTTGCATAATGCTCATCCTGGACTTTGTTTTATTTCATTCCATTTTCTTTTCCCATCAAACACCACAAAGAATATGGTTTCAATTCTTAAGGTTCTCTACTATTCCATAGCAGTTGATCACCATCAGCACTACCTATGATCTATCATGCCCCATTCCATCCCACCTGAAGCAAGTAGGAGTATGATAAAAGTACTCACCTTCCGGCTCCCCACAGAGGGTGCACTGCGACTCTGCAGAGAACAGAGAGAAAGAAACTATTACTCCCACTGAATCTCGGATTATGTTGTTAAAAAGATTAAACAAGAGTCACAACAACAGAACTGCAATGGGATAGACAATGCAATTCAACTGTCCCAGAGTTAATGAACACCTCAATAAAGAAGCCTGTCTGACCTTGCACTTCAGCAAATTTTCTTTTTTTTAAACTACTATTAGCAAATATTTTATGTATGACACTTTATTAACATCATGGCCTCTCTTTGTCATATGCATATTTACACATTGTATATATTTTTACAACCGTGTATGGCTTGACACACACCAATTCCGTAGATGAAATACAAAGAGTATATTATCACTTAATTTTAATGTTTAAAGCTTTATTTTGACTAGAATTTTCCTATATTTCCACTCAGGCACAAAAATTATGAGCAAAAGTATTAGGTTGTAGGAAAGTCAGGATGTTTTTTTTTTTTTAAATGCAAAAATGTGTCCTGACTTTCCTGTAAACCTAATATAATCATATTACAGAAAAAATACTAAAATCTACAAATATTGATTAAGTCCTCCATATGTGGACCTACAACTTTGTGTTTGGGTCACTAGAATAGACATAGAAGTATCAGGGCATTTACTATTTATAACCACATGGGGAAGTTGCAGCAAGTATCTAATCAACAGAAGTCTAAGGTCATCATGGGAAGGAATGCATGGCCAGGTAGACCTGGATTCAAAGTCAGCCGTTATCAGTTTTCTTGATAAACTTTGGGCAGGTGACAAGTGACTTAACTCCTTCACTCTGAAATAGGGCCAATGATGTATATCACACAAGGATAAGGAGGAATAAGTAGGCAAACACATTAAGCATTCATTTATTGCTGACCTATATTTGACCCTCAGAAAAATACTGGTTTCCTCTATAACTCCCCAGAGGCAAGCAGCATTTCTGCTTTTGATGACAGACAAGAGTCCATGGAAGAGATACTCTCTGGGCTGAAACTTGAGGGAGAAGTAGGATTTTCAATAGACATAACTATGGGAGGAAAGCCCTGACTCCAAGGATAGGCCTCACTAAGCTGGGTGAGCAAGAAACGTGTACAGAGTGGACAAAAGACTGGGTAAAAGAACTTGAGGCAGAAAAGAAAGAAAGAAAAATGAAACTGTTTTAGGAGAGAACCGAACATCAAAAAAGGAGTTGAGATTTTATAATTTTCATAAAAATTAGTAGGCACGAGGTCTTTGAGGTGGAGAGAAAGAGCGTCCTAATCAATCTTCAGGAAGATCACCATGGTTGCCATACAAGAAGGGCAGGGGTAAAGGTAGACCAAGGACAAAGATACCCACGAGAGGGCCGCTGACGCAGAGTGCCTTTGCAGGAAGTAGGGCAAGGCAAAGGTGGGTGAGTGTGGGGGATTTTGATGGAGGTATAAAAAAAATTGATATTTTAAACTAAAACTGAAACTTGTCTGAATTGAAGGAGACAGAATGATTTATATGAGAGGATAACAAATCTTTTGACTGTTCCTTTCCCTTCATAGATGTGGGTGTAAAAGGAAGAAACCAGAAACCAAAGATCAAACTTTCTTTTTTGTTTGTTTCTTTTAAGGTCTTTGCCACAGGTCACATGCAAATACCAGCAAGGGGGAGGGAGTGAGAAATCACCTCTCTCGGGGGTTGGGGTGGCCATGCCCAATCCCTCCTCTTCCATTCTCCTCTTGGGATTTTGGGCATGCATGCACATGTGCCTGCTGTGATTCTCAAGTCACTGGGTCCAAGATTCAGATTACATGGACTCCTAGGTGGGAATCCAGGACCTTAACCACTATGCCACCTGCAGGCCCTGAGATCAAATTTGCAGAAGCTTTGCCACTTTGGTGATCACTAAAGGGCAGAAACTAATAAGCATACATCCTTTGATATTCATAACCTGAACCCAGAGCTAAGCTACTCTGCATGCCAAAATTAGGGGAATCCAGAAAATAGGGACACCCAAAATCTAAACAATGAAAGGAAATGGCCAATCACACAAGGAGGCTATGTCCTTTTCTGACACCATGCCATTAGCAAAATCTGGCAAACATGAATGTGCTTTGTGAATGAGGTCCTGGGTGTACAGAGATACAGAGTAGCCGCCACAGGCTTGGGGTAATCTATCTTACCAACTATTTCAGCTGACGTGAGGCTTCAGGTCCAGAGTTAACTCAAAAACCATGGCCAGTAGTGGCATGGTGGTTAAGGTGGCTGGACTCCCACATGGCTGACTATGGTTTGAGTCCCGGACCTGACAGCTTGCTTTCTCACTTTCCTTCTCTCTCTCTCTGTCTTTCTCTTGTCAACTTCAAAAATAAAATAAAATAATGACAATGAATCAAATTAAATAAAATAATACTTAAAAAAATACCATATTCCATCTTCTGCCCAAAATTCTGTAGACAATGAGAAAGACAAGGGCCTTTCACTAGGGAGCAAAAGGGCTCTGCAAGTCAGTTTCACTTGAATTTCAAGACCAGGCTTCTTGGAGCTGCCATCTAGATTGTAGAAGACACAAGATTAATGTGCACCCAAACACACATCTCTGGAAGAAGAGGCAAAGATGTAGACTGCCAGCATGTGAAGTGTCTAATGCCTCTAGTTCTCAGAAAGAGAAAGAGTCCCCAAGGACCTATAGAGGAAAAATCAGAAGTGGATATTGCAAGAGAACAGTGAGCTGCATTTGCAGTGGAAGTTGAAATCCAGCAGTAGACAGCTCCGTCCGCTCACTTGGCTAAACAGAGCCTTAAAGGAACACTCTTCTTTTTCCTAAGAAAAGTTATTGGCAGGAGGCTCCCAGAAAAGAAGTCACTGAGTCATAAAAACAAAAACTGTTTTAAATAAGAACACTAAGGCCCAAATATCTATTTTAGAAGATACTAGAAGATATCTTAGGCTGTCTATGTACTTTATTTATCCCAAACAAAAAGTAAATGTTTCCTATTGTAGCCCTCTGCTACAAATGTATTATAACCATCCTAAATTAGAGTCTCTGAAGAGTCCTACCATAAAGAATCCCACTTGGGGACCAGCAGTTAGCGTAATGGCTATGTTGCTGGACTCCCACATAGTCGACCGCAGTTAGTGTCCTGGACCCGGTGGCTTAAAACTCACGCTGGTGTGTGTGCATGCGTGCCCAAGATCCTAGGAGGAGAATGGAGGAGAAGGGATTGTGGCGTGGCCATCCCCCCGGGATTGTGGCGTGGCCATCCCCCCTGGGGGGTGATTTCTCATTTTCTGTCTCTCTCTCTCTCTCAGTCTGCCTGGCGAGCGCATGCGCCCTATAGCAAAAAAAAAAAAAAACCCTCTCCAACAAACAAACAAACAAACAAACTCCCAAAGAATCCCACTTAACGTTAATTAAATTTGACCTAAATTTGACCACTGAGACCTTCTCTGCAAGACACCTAGGAATGTCATGAGGAACACGCTCTTCAGCCAACCATGGAATTTTCTCACTGCTTTCATGTGTGCATAAGGCAATGAAGCTCAGAGCGTTCAGGGACCTGTCAGAGGACACACAACAGGACAGAGCCATGGCTGTACCTGATGTCTCCTGACAAAGCAGAGTAGACACTGAAGTCCTCCCAAGCCTCAGGAGGCCCCAACTTCTGCAGTGAGGTGAGCAGTCACCTGAGAGATACAGAAATGCTTGTTCCTCAGACCTCCACTGAGAGATCATAGAGGGTAGCTACAGAGCCAGCACAGAGCCAGCTCTGGGCAGAACAGAATCTAAGCCCAGCCCCAGCGCCAGCCACAACCACACCCACATCCCTGCTCCTTAAGGGACCGAAAGTTAGCACCAGACTCTTGAGTTGAGACATGAATCAGGAATTAAGGTTTTGTATCACATGTAGGGCATTGATCAAAATTTGCATTGGAATTGGCCCACAAAAAAAAAAAAAAAGTCATTCTCAATAGAGTTCATCTCTGTCACAGGTTATATATCTTTGAAATTACCTAGAAAGTTCAAAATATAATATGCTGAATAGTAGCATAGTAAGAGATATTTTCAATAAATTCAAATCTTATGAATCAAAACTCATTCAAAAACTTCAGGAGCAAAGGTGTCAGTGCCAGTGGGCTCAACTAATGCCAAGTCTTAAGCAATATTGAAATATTAATGGATCTGGACCCCCCTTTTTTTTTTTTCTAAAAAGAAGGGGTGGGAACTATCAGAAGGTGTAATAGTTACGTCACTGGACTCCCAAGTAGTCTATCATGGTTCAAGTCCCAGACTCAGTGGCTTTCAGACTCAAGCCAGGCACATGTGTGTGCATGCCCAAGATCCAGAGAAGAAAATGGAGAAGGGATTGCAGTGTGGCCATCCTCCCTGGGAAGTGAATTTGTGTTTTCTGTCTCTGCAGTGACCACATGCTCCCTATAGCGAAAACCCCCTTAAAAAAAAAAAAAGAAATTCCAATAACATCATGAGAAACTGTCATTTCTGTGTGTTATAAGTCTAGGACGTATCGCTATTGAGCATGTTTTGACAGTATATTTCTCTATAAAGGTCTATTACTAGCCTTCTGCTATAGCTATAGGGATTACTAAAGAGATGTGGTGAGATTTCGCGGTTCTTTTCATCAAATGCATCCTTGGGGAGGTCAAATTTGAATTGAAGTAAATGACTCCAGGGAGCACTTGAAATAAAATGTGCTAGAGGTCTTGAACACAAAATAAGTTAGTATTCTAACATCAGTTAACTGCCAGCCCAGGGTTTGGGAGGCACGTTGAGTCAAAAATCCCCCCCCCTCTTTATACACATCATGTTATCCAGATGGTAACATCATTACCAGACCCTCTTTATACAGGTCATGTTATCCAGATGGTAACATCATTACCAGCAGAAATTTATTCTAAAATGACCATCTAAGCCCCGATCAGTGGTCCATGTTAACGGTGGCTTGCCACCCTTACTGTGAAGACATTTACTTCTAAAGCTAATTCCCAGATTGCCTTCACTGCCCCACTCTGCCTAGGCCCCCTCAGGAGCCCCTGTGTCTCCATGGCCAGGTAAGGAGGCTCTGGTGACTCAGAGGTGAGGGGCCCGAGCGAACAGCTGAGGTCTTCGCCAGCAACAAACTCCTAACACTAACGACTGAAGCTCTGTAGAAATGCACTGAAGTCCTGTGAAAGTGCACACGTTAGAGCTACATATTCCGCCTAAGGTTTCCTAGAGAAGTTTCAGAGAAGTAGGTGTTTGAAGTGAATAAATATTTACCAAGCAGCTGCTCATAGGCGAAAGGCACTGGAAGCAGCAGGCAGTGCCCACACAATGGCAAGAAGACTGAAGTTTATTCTCTCTTAAGTAAAAGCAGGACCCAGCTTCTTTAGTCCTTGTGTGTGTCAAAGCATACTGCTTTACTTATAATAAGTAATAGTACTCATGAATACTGGAAAAATATATCACTTAATATTTTTACTTGATAAGAGTACTTCGAATATCAATTTTATTTCTATTACTATCCTAAGTAATGTTAAACACACCATTCCTTGCTTTAGAAAATTTATAAAAAGGAAGGCTGCCTCTGAAACAGATAATTATAGTAAAATAATACAATGACGAGAATTAAGGTATATTATATGAAGGAGCACAGATGAGTTAAAAATAAAGAGCCTGGCTAAAATGGGGGGGGAGGGGAAAGCTATACATAAATCATAATTTGAATGGGGTTGAAAAAAAACATTGAATGTCTCTCTGCAATGGGCAATGGGGATGATCATGATGCTGTGATGCTCATGGTGTGTGGGGGGTAGATGCATGAAGACTCACACTTGGCTTGCTTGGGAAACACAGGGAGGGTGCTGGGTTGTGGGTCATTTCTCCTGAAAGGTAAGTGGCTGTGAGTTCATGCTAGTAAGTGAGAAGAAATTGCATCACTCATTCCGATGAAGTAGGGCTTGCAGGAGGGAGGAGTCAGAGGCAAACGCAGAACAACAGGTGCTGGTCTCAAATAGTACTATACGCTAATGAAATGGCGGCAGTGGGGAGGGAGAGTAGGGAAGAGAGAGAAGAACTAGCATGATACTATAAAACATAAAGAAGTCCTGGTGAAAGAGACAATGAGGATGATGATGACACCAGTGAGAGTTGCATCAGGTGATGCCAAGGAAGCAATACTTTGCATTATGCCCTGTTCTGAGCTCTTTACAGGTATTAACTCAAATACATGTCCTTAAGACTCTAGTGGGAGAAACTGGGTAGCAGATAGAAGTATTTCTTTCCTGATTTATTTCAAAAAATAACTATTTCACATAGATGCATAAACCTTTTTACGCTACAGAGGAAGGACAGCAAGGATACTGGCTCTTTAAAGAAAGGCTTATGTCCTGGTTTGCCAGTAGATTAGGCGGGATATGGCTTTATGCAACACTTAACCCTCTGGCCCTTGGTTTCCTCATCTAATCCTCATCTCACAGGGTAAGTGGAGCTGTTGCTGGTAATAAATCAAACTAAATATATTTGTCACAAAGCATGGCGTCTGGCACTGGATTGAGGCTTAGGAAGTTACAGTTCTCAATCCTACCAGCCATCCATTTCTAAGACAGGACATGGGCCTGTCTTCATGTCTCTCCGTATTCTCTCCAAGTCTGGGTCACACCTGTATTGACATCCATGAAGTTCCTATTACAAAAAGTGTGCTTCCCCACAGAATCCAGTGTGACAGCACTTCATCTACGTTACCGCTTTCTTCCCCAAGGAACACCCATTAAAAAAATACTCACAATGTAGATGAGAATTAAACTTGATACACCATGGATTCATCATCATTAGTGCAGAGCCTCATGTAAATTAGGAGACGACTACACTAATTTATGTTAATTGACAGAGATAGAGGAAATCTTCCTGATGATTTTACATATATATAATCTGTACCTGCACCAGACGCCATCTCACGAGAATCCGTTTATTCCCAAAGCCCCAAAATGTAGATAGCAGAAGCCGAACACTTTTTTGAGGCATAAGGTATGCACCTTATTTTAATCTCTCAGGAAAGAAGGGACTACTGAAACTCTTGTGTGAATTCATAAGCCATTTTATTTATGGAGGTTACTCTAAATGTATGCACGTATTTTTAGAAAGGCAGCTTTCAGCTCTGCAGATAAAGCAACATACACGCATTCTGTCTCACTCTTTCACTCTCTTGTTTTATCATGGTGACAACACTCCACAACACCCCTGCACCCCTCCATTCTACAGGAAACACTAGGGGTACAGGTGCAGTTGATAGAGGCTGAAGGAGATAAGAGATAAAGAATCTACTATGGCAGCTCTCCCACGGGCCCCTCAGGAGGAAACAGCTGCACACACAGAAGGTCTTGTCGAACACAATGACAGAATGGGCACATTTGGTCAGAACTCTGGGCAAAGCCAATCTCCAGATCTGTGAGAACAGGTACCACTTTCCTGAGGCTTTTTCAAGTCCCCCTGTGACTGTGAAAAGCACTGAAGCTCCTCCTCCTGGGAGCAGAGGAGGGCTTGCTCTGCTCCAAGTAGGTTGCTCTGCCAGGACAGGCACAGAGTGAGAGGGGTTTGCTCGTGGGCCGTGCAGTGCAGGCAGAGAAAAGGGCAGCAGGGGAAGGCTTAGAACTAGGAACCTGGCAGGGGTGACTGGACACGGAAGGCCCAGCATTGGGCTGCTGTGACAACTGTACTAATTTGCTGCTTCCTACATCCTCCTCTGCCTCCCTCCAGCTGGGACCGTGACTAATAGAGGGGAAGCAGAGAACACGGCTGACGTGTTTCTCCTCCTGTCTTGAAGTACACGGCAGGATGCTTCATTGTGCACATCATCAAGAAATATTCCATGTCAACAGCCAATTGGAGACAAAATATCAAGCTGCCCTTTGAGTGGAGCTGGAGACCAATGTCAGACCTGCCAGACTGCCATGGTTACTGATGACCTAAGGCACCTCGTGACTTTGTTAGCAGTTGGTAAGCAAAGAGCATGGAAATGCAATTCTTTGCCAAGATTACACAAACAGGCACTTGCTTCTCTGAGCACTTACTATGACACAATAACATGATTGTATGACACCATGGCTATATGACAGCACGACCGTATGACTATAAAAGAAGGTGACAACATCACTGTGACAATAAGACTTCATGACTATACGATGATATGACTTCAGGACTGCAAGGCAACCTAACAATATATCTACATGACAATGTGACAGTAAGACAACGTAAAAACATGATTACATGATAGTATGACAACACAGTACCATAATGTGACTGTGACAACATGACCACATGACAACATAATCATATAACAACTCGACTACATGAAAAATATGACTGTGTGACAACTTGTACATGATAACATCACTATATGACAATGTGACCATGGTAACATGATTGTATGACAGCACAATCATATGATCACTATATGACTATATGCTAATATGACCACTTGACAATGGTGACTATGACAACATATGATAAGTCAATAGGACCATATGACATGAGCATATGACAACATGATCACATGGCAACAAGACTATGTGACAACACGAGTATAAAATAACATTACTTGACATACTAGATCAAGAACCTGACTATTCATCTACTGAGAAATGCTTAATAAATTATAATGTGAGGGACTAGTAGGTGGCAGGGATAGGTAAGGCACTGGATCTCACATGGCTGACTCTGCATTTTAAGTCCTGGATGTGGCAGCTTGAAAACATGCCAAGCATGTGTGCATACATGCCCAAACTCCTGAGAGAAGAATGGAGGAAAAGGGACTGCAGCATGGTCCCCCCAGTAGGGGGAGATTTCTCATGTTCTCTCTGTCTCTGGTGAGCACATGTGTCCCATGGCAAAACTCTACAAAAAAAAAAAAAGTATTATGTGTGGATACTATGGAATATTTTGTACTCAATTAGAAAATTATCAAACATTAAAAATAAGGAGAGTGGCTAGCAACTGATGTGGTAGTGAAGGTGTTGGATACCCACATGGCTGACTGTGGTTTCAGTCCTGGACCTAGAGGCTTCTAAATCATGCCAGGCATGTGTGCATGCACACCCGAAGTCCCAGGAGGAGGCTGGAGGAGGAAGGATTGTGGTGTGACGTCTCCCTGGGGGTTAATTTCTCACTTTCCCTCTCATTGTCTCTCTCTCTGTATCAATTCAGCGAGTGCAAATGCCCTATGACAAAAAAACAAAACAAACAAGCAAAAAAAAACTTAAAAACATAAGCAAAGAGAATGAAAGGCAGAATACTATATCTCATTTTTGTTTTTAAATGTGAATTTTGAAATACTCATTCAATAAATTTTTTTTATTTTTATTTTTATTATCATCATAATCTTCTTTATATTACATTGGATTACATATAACTTTACAGTGTATTACATTGCTTTTTCAAAAGGGAATACCTGACATGCATGTCATTCAATAAATATTTATAAAGAACTTATTATGTGCCAGGCATTATGTTAGGAAATATCATTTATAGCAGTATATTATAATTCACTGATGGTGTATACTTATAGATGCACAGTAAATGCCTTGAATGATAAACAGTAAAGTTCTTAACATTATTTAGAAAAAGAAGATGGATAACAAGGGTGGCCATTGTATAGGTGAGGTAAGAGATTATGAATGAAACTCCCAGCGAACACGTGCTAATTTTTTATTGGAAACATAATTTTTAAAATTATAAATAGTTTCTATATATAGAAAAAATATTTCTGACCTGAAGTAAGTCCCTAAATATTAGCTGCTAATATTACCATTAGCTGAATATGCCTTTTCAAATTTCAAAATAAAAAGAAAATTTTATCATTATTATTATTTTAGTTTTTCCTATAGGGCTCAAGCACTTGCCAGAAAGAAACAGTGAGCGAGAGAGAGAGAGAATGGGAAATTCTTCCCCACAGTGATGGCCACACCACAATCTCTTCTCAATTTTTCTTTGAGATTTTGGGCACAAAGATGCATGCGTCCTGTGTGATTTTCAAGCTGCTGGGTGTGAGACTCTAACCAGAGTCAGCCATGTGAGATCCAGCATCTTAACCTCCATGCCACCTGCTGGCCTGAAGAAAATTTCATTTTATTATCAACAAGATAGCAATAGATTTTACCTTTAGGGTTATTTTAAAAATAAATGAGATAGCCATTCTATCTTGGCACGTAATAATTAATCAGCATATTTCAGTAATTTATAAATCATTTCCCTTTACTATTTATCTACGAAAGAAAGAATCTACTCACATTAGAAAATTCTGATGAGGGTGACTAACTACGATACCATAAAGGCTGTGACTGAGACTAAACATATTCCAGAGGCCTGTGACTTCTCTGAAGTCAATGGGCATCAAGAAGGCCCAGAAAGTGACCAGTGGAAGGCATCTTTTGAAATGATATTTGAAAGAGGAGCAGAAGTTATCTAGATGGGGCATGACCCTTTTGAACGAAATTAGCAGGCATACTTGGGGGGGAGAGATTATTTTTATGTATACAGTGGGAAAATAGAAGCAACGCAGAAGAAAGTTGTATTTAGTCCCCTTCAGTAGTTAATAACTACATGAAAAGATCACATCAGAAGGTAGGTAATCAGAAATACCGACAAGGTGTGCTCCAACATTAGCTGTGAATAGTGCATAGGATGGTTTGTTTGATTAAGCAATTGCATGTAAATAGAATTCTAGTTAGTTAATTTTTTTTAACTAAATGAAAAAAATTGGAAAGGCAAACCCAGAAATCAGCAGCTTCAGTAAAGTGATGAGTCACAGGAAACAAAAGATAAAAATCATAAAAGTGGAGACAATGAGACAATATTGTTTTCTCTTGTCTAGAAGTCATTATTTTTCCTGGTCATGTATATCTACTCAGAATCCATATTAACAAATACAGTTAAATTTTCATGATCATTGTTAATGTGTGGGTGATCAGATAGCCTCAGGGAAAACATTCATTCATTCATTCAACAAATATTGACTGACAACTTGCCATGTTTCCAGCATTCGCCTATGTTCTGGGAACACAACTGTGATCAAAACAGAAAAACACTTGTGTGCTCCCAGAGCTTTTATTCTAGAATGCTTGGATCTTCCACTTCTGGGATAGAGGAAAGCACACAGTAGAGATGAAGTACCTGAGCCGCTCTGGAGCCAAGTTGTCTAAGAGTTCTCATCTCAGCTTCTCTGCCTTCTGGTTGTCAAATCCTGAAATGTCATATTTGACTTTGGAATGTTTCTGGGGAGCAAATTTACCTTCAAGTGAGCTTGACTTAAGGAGGCTAAATAACTGATTAAAATCCCTGAGGAGAAACAAGGTCCCCTTATTATTCTACCCAAATATGTGTTCACTGACTGACCGAAATGCACCTGGGATTAAAAATTAGCCAAAAAGTAAATGGCTCATCCATAGATAATCAATAGCTTACTTTACTTTTATGCCATTTTTATCTATTACATTCAATGCTGCCCATGACTGCAATCTCATTAATCCCGTGACAGCTCTGTGTAAATAACCAGCATTATTTCTCTCATTCAGTTGAGGGAAGAGAGATGTGCAATGAAATAAAGTGACTTGCCACTGGTCAGCCACACAGTTGTAAAACAAAGTTTTGTTTTTAACAGTTTTCAAAAAAAGTCCATCAAGCAGAAGCTTGTTCTATGCCATTTCTTCTCTTACCTTTGAGTGTACATGAAAGAAATACACAAGAGCAGAAAAATAGTAGAAAGTTGTTTGGAAGCTTCTTCAGTAGTTAAACAACATGCAAATAAAGTGCATTAGATATCAAGGAATTAGGAAATATGTTAGGAGTAAGTGTGTCTCACTCACACAAACAAAGCGGTTTGCTTACGGCCAGTCATAAAGGCCTGGCTAGCCATTCAGGACAAATGGCCAATGACAGCAATCTACTTCTGAGTTCGTCACTGTTCCTGAAATGCCTTCATCTGTAAGGATTCCCAACCAGTGTAGTTCTTACCGTTCCCTTTCTCACCACCAACAAAATGTGCAAGGCAGAAGCAGTCCCTTATTAAATCAGCCATTCTTAAGGAAATGGAGTGAAGGAAGCTAGTGTAAAACTTAATTTCTGCTTTTCTGCCTCTCTGTCCCAGTTCAGTCTTTTCCCCAATCACAAGCTAACTTAAAAGAGCCTCTCTCCTAAAAACTTGATATTCCCTAAGGTCCTGTCCTTGGGCCACTGCTGATTTCACTCTTCATAGCCTCTTTGGGCCAGTTCATCCAATTTCATGGTTTAAACTATCACACATTTATGCCAAAAACAATCCCCAATTTCAGATTTGGAGAACTCAGTGCCTGTTGATGATGTGTATGTCTGCTGAAATCTACCATTCCATTAAAGGTGTCATTTCTCATAACCTGGACATGAAAAACCTACTATACTCACCTTTCTCCCCATTGACCACACCCTTCCAATTCCACCCACCCCATATCAACGATTCTCTCCTTTGTATGCCCAGAGCCCTTTCACTTGTTCCCTGAGGTCTGTTCTCACCCCCAGCCAATGCTGACTTCCTGAATGGCTCCATGACATCATTCTTACAAGTCTTCCCATCAGGGCTCTATGTGGCCACTACTGCGAACCCTCTGAAATACACATAGGATTCTGTCTCAAATATCAGTATATGTTGGTGACTTCACTAGCCTGATGATGACACATTCATCCACCCAGTAGCTCAAGCCCAAATTCTAGGACTCATCCAGGTCCAAGTCATATCAACTAAATCCTTATCGTGTGAAAATATACGTACTGGTGTTCACCACATGCGGGTTGTAAGTTTGAGATATCTAGGGGTCAATACCTTAAGCCTTCACCATCTCAACTAAAACAACATATTCCCCACAGTTGATTGAGGCTAAAATACAGCAGCGTTGGGGCCAGCATGTGGCATGGAGATTAAGGTGCTGGATCCCACATGGCCCACTGCGCAGTTTGAGTCCCAGACCTAGCAACCTAGAAATCATGCTAGGTGTGTGTACATGCATGCCCAAAATTCTGTGAGGCGAAAGGAGAAAGGACTGAAGCATGGCAATCCCTGTCCCGTGCTCCACCCTTCCCCCACCCCACCTCGTTTCTCTCTGGTGAGTGTACGTGCCTATAGCACAATCCTGCACCCAATAATTAATCAGTAAGTCTTCTCAAACTGTACCACCAAAATTTATCATGAATCTACTTGCTTCCACCCGTCCTTCCATGAACACCTTGTACAACCTAGCAAACATCTACTGCACTGCTGTAGATGGCAACCTACTTCCATTCCAGACCTTGGTACATCAGATTGTGTCACATTCTGCTTTTAACCCCTCTGGTGGTTGGCTCTACATTTAGAAACCAAGCACAAGGACACCGTCAAAACCCTACATCTTCAGGCCCCTGCTCCTCCTTGGCCTGAGCACATGCCACGTGCAGAGCATAGACTCTACCACCTCCACTCCAGACACAACAAATGGGAGAGTATTTGCCTCCATATTACACAAATGTCTCCCTTGCTGTCTCTCTCTTCATTCTATTTAAGGTTCAACCCAATAGTAATAAAAACATAACATACTTAATTAAATATCCCCCTTTGCCAAGTAGGATATGAACATACAGAGAACAGAGGCCTTATTTACACATTATGCTCTCTGGCAGACATTAAATAATTCCTGTTACATAAGAGAAACCCCATAAATGTATGTTGACAAAACGCAGACTGTTCAAGGGTTTCACCATCATAGGGAGTTTCAGCAACAATATTCCAAGCCATCCAAAATGATAAATACCAGAATCCACTAGCTAATAATAAAAGTGGTGCATTTTGCAGCCTCTCAGCTAGGAAGAACACAAGTAGCTGTAATGCTCCATGTTAGAAGAATGCATGAAGCAATTTAATAGAGCAAGAAATGCTTAAAAGAGGTGTGATAATGGAGAGGCTGCCAGGCTGCAGTAAGAATTGGGACTAGAGTGGGCAATGCTGGTTGGAGAGATGACTCAATGTGGCCTACAGAGTAAAGGTAAAGGAGCCCAAACATGCCATGCTGGTACCAGTCAGCTCTACCTGCCTTCACTCTTGTATAGAGCTCCCTCTGGAAGGCTGCTCTCACCTGGCCTGCTTCAGCACAGTCCTCACGGGTGGACAAATTCCCGCTGGTATCCCCAGGCAGCACCCATCTCTACCTTCTCCTTTTGGGTCATGTTATTCTCTGAATTTTAGCCAATGGTTTAGACGGTCTTCGCTCCAGACTGGCTGTCCTGAGGCAAAGGCTAGGCCTCTCTAGGCACCTGTATTCATCTGAGTTTCAGCAGTAAAACAGTCTTTAAATAGGGAAATCATTTCTCCTCTGATGAGTAAGTCTTCCCAAGATTTACATATTACTATAATCAATTCTTGTTCACTGATCTAATATCAGAGTGTTGACATTCCTTATGTATTTTAAACCACGCCAACTACATTTATATGGCTATTTAGCCTTCTAACTAACATTTCCACAGTAATCTAACTGTGGAAACATATAGAAATATATATCTATACATATATACATATTTGCATACACATATAAATGTATGTATAAATCTATTCATTTATAGATTAGCATCGATAAATATATAATATGTATAAATATATATACACATATAAAATTATCTGATGCACCTTAAATGTATGGATTGGCATAATTCTAGGGATGGATGCATATAACTAAAAATATGTAAGTGTGTGAAGTATCTTTTTAATATAGAATGGCATATCCACTAACTGCTTATAAATATTTAGCAATACTTTTTTTTTTAAGGCTTTTGCCATAGGGCACATGTGCTTGCTAGAGAGAGAGAGAGAGAGAGAGAGAATGAGAGGGGAAGTGAGAAATCACCCCCAGGGGGAAATGACCATACCACAGTTCCTTCTCCTGCATTCTCCCCTTGGGATTTTGGGCACTCATGCATACGCACTCACATGCACTTGGAGTGATTTTTAAGCCGCCAGGTCTGAATTCTAATAGCAGTCAGTCATGTGGGAGTCCAGCATCTTAGCTACCACACCACCTACTGGCCCCCATCAGTACCTTTTAAAATACTTGTTCAGTCAAATTCCATGTCTTTTTCTGATCACTGCACACAAAAAGTAACTACTGACTGCATGCGACTTGGCCTAATTCTCTTCTTATTGTCAAAATAAAGGGAATTCGTATGAAATAGCAAAGGTACAAATTAATCTCCAATGTCATGATGTTTAGGAGACATGCCTTAGCAGTGAGCCCCAGAGGTAATGAGAAGTCCAAGATTGCCCCAGGGTTCTTTTCGGTTCCCTAAACCATAAATATTCTTCTACAACCTTCTGTATCAAGTATCCTTCCTTTGACACCGGTATGTCCTTAGTTTGTTTCAAAAGTGTCAGCAAAGTATCACTTAGTTTTAAGCCTTTCTCTTTGTCCATAGCGAGGTATTCATTTATTATAGTAGAATACACAAGGGTTGATAACCAAGGTGTTATTTACTACCGTACACAGAGGATGTTATTTACCTGTCAAGTCTGTGTTCATTACTTGTGCTGCAGTACAGAAAGAACTCCATTGTAACAGCTAAAACAATATTCAGTAGGTAGTGGCTATAACACTTTCACTTCACTTGAATTTGTATTTTCTATTTTTTGACCTATCAAAACCTATTTTTTTTTTATTGCTGTCACTTAGTAGGCAGTGCATAAAGTTGAAAGTCAGTTAAACCCACTTGGAAAAATATACAGTTTTTAGAGGTATTTTTAAATTTTTCTTGAACTTATTTTTTAAAAATAGTAAGTTTTGCCATAACTTTAGACTATAAAAAATATTACTCTACACTGGAACCACACATGTAGCTACAATAGAAGACATGTCTCTGATTCTGAGAATCTGAAAATAACGTAGCATGTAGGCTTATAAAACCGTATTTATTTTATTTTGCAACCTGACATAGAAGAGCATGAATAATCTCCAAATTCAGGACCTATGCATTTTTCCTTTCTATAAGCAGAAGATGAAGAGAGACAGAAATTTTGCCAAGCCTCAGGCAGCCATGGCAAACAAGTGTTCTCAGTAGAAAGCCAGAAGGAAGAACGAGGGAATGGGAATTTTAAAAGTAGTTAATGTAGTCAAAAGTATCACTTAAATTAAATTTCCTGAATAAAACTATGAATAGTGGGAAACTCAATTATGTATTTCCAAATTTAACTGACAATGTCTAGGATGTTATAATATTATGGTTAGTTTCTCTCCTTAATTCCTTAGTGTTATTTGAGCCAACTACCCACATCCAGAATATTGAATTAACCAAATATTATGGAGCAACTACAAAATTATTAGGAAATATCTACGGGAGTCCTATTTGTGTGATGCATTTAATATATTTAATAAGCTAAATATGTTCATTCAAATTGGAAGGTGGTCACTGATATGTAAATAGCAAGAACAAATTGTAGTACAAAATTTCAACGTAAAGCGAAAGATGTTATTACTCTCCAACTTCGATACTGTTGGTAGATCCAATTCTTAAATGATAAAATCTTCCTTTCTTAGCAGTAATAGAAGGCACCTCATGCTTTTCCTTTGAGGGTACATTGGGACCACTAGACCATTTAGTGTTCTCTAATCATGCTGGTCTCCTTTGTAAGTCTGAGTCTTTATATATGCTATTGTGTACAAAGTGTGCCCTTCTGCCCTTCTTGTCTGAAAAACTACTATGTATTATTTTTGTAGGAATTATTTTTTATGACAAGTGTATTCAGATATTATTCACATATTGTATGATTCACCTATTTAATGAGGGCAAATACTTATTCAATAGTACATACATAGATATATGAAAACATCACCACAATCAATTTTAGAACATCGTATCACTCCCAAAATAAGTCCACAGTCTTTAACGGTCAGCCCCAAGTCCCTCATTTCCCCAGATACTGTTCACCATTAATCTACTACTTTCCATATAGATTTGCCAACTTTGACCATTTCCTATAAATGGAATCTACGAGGACACTTTTGGTGACTGGATCCTGCCATTTGACAAAATGTTTTCCAGGCTTATCCATGTTGTAACATGTATCAGTACTTCCTTTCTTTTTATTGCCAGGTAATATTCCATTGTATGCAAATACTTCAATTTATTTGCTACTCTTTAGTTGTTGGGTACTTCAGTTATTGTCATTTCTTTTACTATCAGAAGTAGTATCTGTATAAACATTCATGGACAAGTTTTTAAAAGGACATCAGTTTCATTTTACTTGGATATACACTTAAAAATAAAATTTCTAAGTCATATGGCCACTCTATGTTTAATATTTTGAGGAAATACCAAATAGTTTTCCAAAGCGGCACCCAGTATATTACCAACAGTAGTGTATGAGGGTTCGGATTGCTCCACAAACTTGTCAATACTTGTCATTACCTATCTCTTTGATTATGGTTGTCCTGATGGGTGTGAAGTGGTATATCATTATGCTTTTGATCTGTATTTCCCTGATGGCTAATGATATCAAACATCTTTTCATGTATTTATTGGCTATTTGTGCACATTTTTTAGAGGAATGTCTATTCAAATCCTTTGCCTATGAAATCCCTATTTCTGGCCATCATGAATAAAGAAGATAAATTTCAATTCTCAAAAAAAAAAGCCCCCCAAAGCACAAGCAATAATTCCAAAAATAGACAAGTGGGATTACGTCAGGTTAGAAAACTTTTTCACAGGAAGAGAAACAATAATTAGAGTGAATCAACAACCCTCAGAATGGGAGAATATATTTACAAACTACACCTCAGATGAAGGACTGATAACCAGAATCTAATTAAGAAACTCAAGAAGCTCAACAACCCCCCCTAAAAACAAAAACAAACAAAAACAAACAACCTTATCATTTTGATGATGTTCAATTGGTCTAGTTTTTAAAGTTGTGTCTCATGCTTTTGATGTCATGTCTATGAAACCATTTACTATGAAAAATCAAGATTTATGCTTATGTTGTTATATAATTTTAATTCTTACACTTGAGCCTTTCATCCATTTTTAGTTAACTTTTGTATCTGGTGTGAGGTTAGGGTCCAACTGCAGTGGATATCCTGTAGTCCTGGCACCATTTGTTGAAAACTTATTTATTCTTTAAAATTTAAACATCAAACCTTTTGGGAAGTCAGCTCTACTCCCTTCATGAAGAATAAATTGGTCCCTGCTTCTGTGCTTCCATAGCATCTTTTTTCTTTCTTAACCAATACTTTAATCTCATTTTAATTTTTGCCTTTTATCCTCAGGAGACTGTATCTCTATAGCCCCATAGTCTTTAGTGTATAAGCTCAAATTTGTACAGTTCTGAATGAAAATGGTCTACATAGTATCATCTACTTAATGATTATTAAGCTGTAGATAAGGTGTCAGATGCTGTACTGAGCACTAGAGTACAAAATTAATTTGTCCAGAAGAAAGACACATACTAACACAGTCCTGAGCTACATCATATTCTCAGAGGCATCAAAGAGCCTCCATTATGCAGAGTAATCCAAATGTCTGGGCACACCTGAAACTCAAAATATTTGTGGGTGAGTGAAGCAGCTGGAGCTCAAAGATAGGTAAGGTCACTTTGTATGGATTTGATCAATTTGTTTAATAGAAGAATAAATGTTGAAGAGTTAGACTTAATAATGTAGGACAGCAAAGCTATTTAGAGGTTTTAACCAAGGGAGTTACATAAATAAATCTGAGTTTCAGAAACATTTCTCTGGTGGCAGAGTGGAGATGAATCTGAGAGGGAAACTGTGAAAGTGAGATGGTTTATTGTTTTTGGAGGCTCATGGAGAACAAGGGGCATGGCCAAGGCAATGGTCATAGAAATGGACAGGCTCCATGCCAAGAGGACTATGAGAAATGGGGAAAATAATATCTCAATTGATTTTTAAAATCCTATTATGGAAAATAGAGGGGGCCACTCAGGGACTATCCAAAGAGCTACTCAATTACTCAGCTTTTCAAAATAAGGGGAGAAAAATAGAAAATAAATGAGTTCATAATTTATCATGAGAGAGGAAAAAATAAAAGAAAATGAGAATCAGTACCACTAAATTACATCAATAGAATACTCATTACAGAAAGACTAAAGCCGCAGGTAAAAATATATAAATAACATGACAACTAGGCTCAACACGTATTTTCAAAGCAAAAGAACAAGTAAATACAAAGGTATACACCATGTTGGCATGTGGCATTATTGCCCTCTGAAGACGCCCTGGACAGTGCCCTCCAAGTTCTGCCACTCTGCTCAGTTAAGTTGTCCAACCACACTGTGAGTGTGATACCTACACTATTTGAAAGAGGCAAATTTGCAAACTTTCTCAGTGTCATGGCCAGTAAAAGTCTGAATTGGGTCCAGATTACATGAACCTCACCCTAAAGTCTATGCTCCAGAGTGGTTCAGAATCCCTGCCTTACAATGCTTTGGCAGCACATATACCAAAATTGCAGTCTCTTATACCTCAGGACAGCAGAGAATTCATGACAGCTAAGCATAACACATAATCACAGTCCACACGTGTTTGGGTTTACAAGTGTATGTACAAATAGACATACTACAGTTGTAGTTAAATGTACAGATGGTAAGACTTTAAAGAACAGGATTTCATTAATTCGCCACGTAGGCTCTGCTGGGGTAGAACTGCTGCTCGCCCTGAGAAACCAAGTAAACAGAAGAGCAGGTGTTTGCACAGCACTTCAAAGGCTACAGTCTGCTCTCCTAGTCTTTATTTCCCTCCTGTATTCACTTAGCATAAATGTTTTGAGCACTGATTACTTCTCCCCATGTTATGTGCTTGGAGTATTTTTCCATGGAGAGATAAACATTCAAGCAAACAGGCAAAAGAAAATACGATAACTTGGGGCAGTGAGAAATAGGGAAAGCAGCACCCAAGTTTGCTGGGAAGGGACAGTCAGGAATGGCTTCCCAGGAACAGAATGCTTGAGATGGTATTTGAAGCAACAGGTGATGTTTTCATTTATTTGTCCATTCATTAAATCATTCATTCGTTCACTGTGGAGCTTACCTCCAAGTGAGAGGGATATATATTAATCTAGGAACCACAAGATTAAACTCATAAGGTCATCTATGACAAGTGCTAAAAAGGAAAGAGGCAGAGACCCATAGAAGAGAAGACTTCATTTTGCAAGTCAGGAAAGTTTGATGCTTGAGTTGAATTTAAGAGGAAATGGGGTCTATAGGCGGAGGCAGCATTTCAGAGAGAGAAAACACAAGTAAAGTTAGCCACATATGTATTTCCCCATTTTATGTGTGGAGACTCCCAGAAAAATTAACTAGTTCTTTTCTACCATGGTTAATAGAGGACAGGGCCAAGACTCTTTGCTAGTGACTCCTAGGTCTAGAGCTACTCAGTGGTCTTCTGGTCATGACTAGGCAGTGTTTATGGTTCCCCATAATCCTGCAAACTCCCTCCCTTGCCTCATCACTTGAATCTTCCAGTGTCTCTGCTACCTAGTTCACCTCTCCTTCTCTGCCCACCTCACATCAGGCCTCTCAGTCCTTTGGTTCCCAGGGCTCTGTCAGCAAATTGGATAAACTCATTAGTGCTTCCATGTTAATTAATTTTCTGTTGTTTATATAAGCTACAGAATTTCTGTTCTTGTGATGGTCCCTTTAGGTAAGTTTATCTACAAACAAATTAAATCCCATTATGCCAAATTATACTGGAATGTCAGTCATCAAAGCAAGTGTAAATTCACATTGTTTTCTGCAGTACCCTTGGAGATAATCTCATGCCAGAAAAAATATTCAAAATAGAGGTAATGCTCATAATGATGTACCTTCCCATAGTCAAACTTCAAATGATTTAATAGGAAAGTCATTTAACAACGTGACAACTATATTTTTCTCTGTATTTCTAAGTTGTACAAATTGACATCAGATTTAAGAGTATAAGTGCCTGTGAACTTGAAAATTAAACAAGGCCAATCTGAATGTTTCCAGCATTGATTACTTTTTCACCCCTTACATATGTTTTGCTGGTTTAAATCTAAATCACACTCTTGGTCTGAAAAATTAAAATTATCCAGTTAATTCAAATCATGTCCATAAAATGGAGTATGTTACAAATGACTAAGCCTAATGCAAAGTGAAAAATATTTATAACTGGCTGGTTCCTCCTGGGAGTGAACTGAATCAAGAGATCCCCAAATGAACCATACATATCTACCTTCTCTAATATCCATACAGGTATTTTAGAGTAAATGTGGTAACTGCAAAGATGGAATACCTCAAAATAGGAGAGAATTCCTAAAGACAATACTTACAAGGTCTTAAGTATATGTACTCCACATGATGGAAATATGTGGACTCACTCATTTGACAGCATACACAAAGCTCCACTCAAATCCTGTGGAAATCTATGATTTTCCATGAAGATATGTCATACATGCAAATTCATTAGCAGTTAGTTCCAAAGTCAAACTTGGGTCACTCAATATGATTCTGATTTGTAACTTTTCCCTGATATAAAATTATTTTAAAACTAAAAATAAACTGTTATGGTTTGTGTCCATACAACACTTATATGTTGAAGCCCTAACCCCCAGAAGCTCAGAACATCATCTTATTTGGAAATAGAACCATGGTAGAAAAAACTGGTTAAGATGAGCTCTTACTTATCTTAATAGGGTTGACCTCTAATATAATATGAGAGGTGTCCTCACCAAAAGAGGACATTTGGAGACGGACATAGCTGGCTATTAACCATCTAGCCAAACCCTGTCCTACTAAACATGAACTCATGTTGTATCATTTATATTTTTTTAAATTTATTTTTATTATCATCATAATCTTCTTTATATTACATTGGATTACATATAACTTTACAATGTATTACATTGCTTTTTCAAAAGGAATCATTAATATTTTTAAAATTATCACTCTCTATACACATCTGTAGGATGCTATCCTGTACAAAAGACAGTGATTTAGACAATGGATTAAAATATTACTTTTCAAATCCTTTATATTTAGGCATATTTTATTAAAATTTTTTAATTGTATAATTTCTTATTCATATATAATCATTGTACATCTTTATAGCATACAATACGGGTTTTTTTTTTTTGGAGAGGTTTTTTCACTACAGGGCGTGTGCGCTCACCAGACAGAGAGAGACATAGAGACAGAAAGCGAGAAATCACCCCCCGGGGGGATAGTCATGCCTCAATCCCTTCTCCTCCATTCTCCTCTTGGGATGTTGGGCACGCACGCACACGCGCTCGGTGTGAATTATAAGCCACTGGGTCCGGGATGCGAATCGTGGTCGACTACGTGGGAGTCCAGTGACATAGCCATTACACTAACTGCTGGTTCCCTACAATACGGTTTTTCAAAGCATTCATGCAGTGCATGGCAATCAAGTCAAATATATTACCATATACATCATTCTCAACAGATAACTTTCTATTCTTGTGTCTGTTAAAAGAAATTTTTAGGCATGTTTTATATTTACAAAACCCCTTGTGAGAACCTTATTTTCTGCATATTTATAGTTTCTATAGTTTCTTCTGTTGTCCTAAAAGACAACTAACAGATTCTTTTTTTTTGCTACAGGGCATGTGTGCTTGCCAGAAAGACAGAGAGAGACAGAGAGACAGAAAGTGAGAAATCACTCCCCAGGGGTGATGGCCATGCCGCAATCCCTTCTGCTCCATTCTCCTCTCAGGATCTTGGGCACGCACACATTCGGCATGAGTTTAAGCCACCAGGTCCAGGATTCAAACCACGGTCGACTACATGGGAGTCCAACAAACAACATAGCCATTACGCTAACTGCTGGTCCCACACAAAAGATTCTTACTGACCAAGATCATCCCTCAATAATGACATATTTTTGAAAATGCATGACCTAGAATAGCATAGAAAAATACATCATGACTTTTCTGATGACCCAATATAAACTGAGCCAAAATTAGGAATCTGAAGCATATTAGACTTTTGAGCTTGGCAGTTAGGAATTTGAGTTCCATCTTAACCCCTTGCTAGCTTCTGGTTGTTTTAAATAACAAAATTCTTCAAAGTGTGAAGAGGATACCTTGCCTCTTCATCTTGCCCTTCTGTATACTCTGCATTCATCTTCATCAGTCCACATTTCAGAATCATGTTAGGAATGACATTTACAGTAATTAACATGACAGACATCATCCCTGTTCTTATGGGGTTATAGCTTAGTCTTACAGCTATTAAATTAAGGTTCTCCTCCTATCATAGGTGAGACTTGAATCATCTCTGTAACTACAACACACGGGAAGTAGTAGAAGTTAGTGGAATGCATACAGAACTCACATGGATAGCAATATAATTCATCACAGTCAAAAGGTAGAAACAGTTGTATCCATCAATTAATATAAAATAATATAAAAACATTCCTTACAAAGTATATTATTTGTACATAAAAAGCACTGAGAAAGTACATGAATAATGCAGTGGCAAACATTTGGATGCAAGTTGTTGTGTGGACACATATTTCTGTTTCTCTTGGGTACACACTGAGGAACAGAATTGCTGGGTCAGACGCTAACTCTGTTTAATCATTTGCGGAAGATGCCAGATTGTTTTCCTCAGAGGTTACACTATGATATGTTTCTACTGGCAGTGCATGAGGGTTCTGATTTCTCCACTTTTTTTGCTAACATTTATTTTCTGACTTTTTAAATTATAGACATCCTAGTGGGTGTAAAGTGGCATCTTGCAGTTTTGATTTGCAGTTTCTTTATAGTTAATGAAGTAAAACAGCTTCTTGTGTGCTATTGGCCATTAGGATGTTTACTTAGAGGAATGGTTACGTAAATCCTTTGCCTATTTGGTATTGGCTTATTTGTATTTTTATCATTGAGTTATAAGTGGTCTTTATATAAAACGAATCTTCAAAAGATCATGGAAATGTGAATTATAAAAAACATAAAAATGAAATTTTTGTTTATTTTTGAGTATCCACCTTTGATTCTGGGAAAGGGGGAATACCCACACATGTACATACAATAATTACTGACAGACAAGACATAATTCCTGTTCCCATGGGTTTACACTTTAGTCTTCTGCTATTACACTAGCACACACACACACACACACACACACACACATTCCCAGGAGAGAAATTGCTGGCTTATATAGAAATTCTATGTGTAAGTTCTGGTGGACAGCTAAAATTTCAACAGCTTCCCACAATAGCTAAATAATTTTAAATTCCCACCAGCCATGAACATGAGTTTCAATTTCTTCAATATCTCACTAACACTTATTTTTCTTACTGATATTTATGTATGTATTTAAAGTTTTTGCCTTAGGGTATGTACTCACCAGAGAGAGACAGAAAAAGACAGAGAGGGAAAGTGAAAAGTCATCCCCTTACTCCACTCCCAGGAGGGAATGGCCATGACACAATCCTTTCTCCGCTCTCCTCTTGGGATTTTGGGCATGCATGCATATGTCCCTGGCATGAATTTCAAAACATCAGGTCTGGGACTCTAACCACGATCTGCCATGTAGGAGTACAGCACTAACCACCATGCCACCTGTTGGGCCCACTATTAAATTTTTTTTAAATGAACAATCATCTTAGCAGGTATGAAATGGCACCTCGTGTTCTTGACTTGCATTTCCCTAGTGAATAATGATTTTGAGTATCTTGTAATGTACTTGTTGGTCATTTTTATGTTGTCTTTGAAGAAATGTCTACTCAAGTCATTTGCCCACTTTTAAATTATTAATAGTTTGCCTTCTTTTACTTTTTTCAATTGTCAGAATTCTTTACGCATTGTGGGTACTACTTTATAATTCTTGTTCTATAAGGTTGCAATAATGTTTTTTCTTTCATTCTGGATTTAAGTAATTTGTGTCATCTTGGTTTTTTTTTTTCTTTTCCCATTAACTAAAGATTGATTTTGTTGATATTTTCAGAGTTAAGTTTTGACTTCATTGATTCTTTCTATAACTCTTTATACTCTGCATTTCATTATTTTTTTTTTTGTTCTACTCTTACACAGGGTAGTTGTGATGATGAAATAGAACTCTGAAGGTGAAAGTGCTTTTAAAAATAAATTTCTGTAGAAATATTTATTAAGTCAAGAAAAATATAAGTTAATCTGTATCCTCTAAGCAGGCTCTATTCTTTGTGCTTAGGATATTACAGTGAAAATTTGTTCCAGACTATGGAACTTACAAATACCTACTCAGCTGATTTTCTTACATGAAAAAATTGTGCTTTATTCATCTTTCTATTCTGCCTTTCTGGTCCACAGTGAATGCTCCATGAATGTCAGGTAGATGCTAAAGTAAGAGTAAGGTATTTTTATTATGTCATTTTCCTTGCAATTCCTCTTAAATAATAAGAACCTTGAGGGTAGAAACCCTCAGTCAGCCCTGTGTTTTCAGAGTTTAATTAATATTGAGGACACACGCTATAAAGGAGAAATAAAAACAAACAAAGGACATTAAGGTTAAGAAAATATCCTTAGCGTTTTTAATGACAAAGGCTAAACCTCCTATTTCTCTTCTATCTCACACACTTCTTGCTACAGAATAGTGCATATAGATTTTACTAAATATATATGAATATAGAGTATATTGGTACTCAGTAAATCTCTGCCTACTGTTCAATTGATTTTTCTTTAGAATTCCAACAGGTTAATTATCCTCCTCCACTTTGGGAAAATTGAACAGTCATCACAAAACCCTCTGTGATACTACAAGGGATCATTTAAACACTAGGCTCACAATGGAAAACAATTTTTATTCTCCCTTTTAAAAAACTTCATTGTAGAAACCCATATAAATCAGTGTCCCTGTGTCTATACATACATCTCTGGTGTTTAAGTGACAAATGATTTTTTTAATTGCCAGAAAACATGTGTGCTCACCAGAGAGACAAAGGGAGAGAAAAGGAGAAAGCCCTCTACCCCCACCCCATGGGCATGATTGCTGCAATCCCTTTCCCTTCATTTCTCCATCCTATAGAACTATGAGCACACACATACATGTCTAGCATGTTTTTTAAGTGCTCAGGGAAGATACTTACATCTCACTGGCCACATGGACTCCTAGCTCCCTGAATAACCAGGCTATGCGGCCAGTCTGCCACTTAAGATATTTAATAAATCATATAAAAAGAAAGAGGAAGCAGAGATCAATGACTTTGATCAAGCCGTTTCTTTCTTCAAGCCTCCTTTCTTATATAACTAGTTCTTTTTTCTTTAATATTTAAAAGTTTTAGTCATCTCCTAGAGAAAAGAGAAATGTCATCCACCCACTAATTGGCTTAAAGTAATTTTCTCTGCAACTTGAGGAGGAGTCACTGGTTAAGAAATGCAGAACTATCCTCCTTGTTATGTCTCACGGTAAAATGATAAACAGTTCCTTTGTGTTAAATTGATGCTTCCATTTACCTTGATTTTTTTATTACTTTCCATCAACTAAGACAGAGTAGAATTTATTCCCTAATTATGTTACTACTGTTTACTTCACACCAAATTCAGAAAAAAATATGAGCTTCTTGATGGAGGAAGAGAGGAAGAGGTATGTCTGCTTAGGAGAGAGAATGTGATAGCTGTGTAACGTGGGATTATGTAGTGCAGTTCAAGGAGAAAATTAAATAAGAAAATGATCAGTGTTTAAAAAACAATCAGGCCACAAGACCAATTAAGTAATTGGAGTGCTGAAGTTTGCAGTTTGAAGCAGAGGCATGGCTTATAGTTATGACTCCATTCTAAGGTAATAGAGAATTGTTTTTCTCATGTAACACCTGAAAAACCCCATTTTGACACAAGTAGGCGTACTTTTATTTATTATTATTTTTTAGTTTGCCAGAAGGTGCATGTGCTTGCCAGCTGGAGATAAGAGAGAGGGACTAGGAGAAAACACCTTCCCATGAGAGATGGTATCCTAGCCACAATTCTTTCTCTTCCACTTCTCCTTCCTTTCAGGATTTTGGGGAGGTATACACATGCCTGGCATATATTTTCAAGACACTTGGTCTGGACTCAAATAGCAAGGTCAGCCATGTGGGATCCAACTACCTAACCACCCGGCCATTGGCTAACTCTAGGCACATTGTTTTGTCCTCTAAAAACATATGTCAAGTTGCAAAACAAAAACGAAAACAGAAACACACTCTATTCCTGTATCTAGACATTATATTCAAAACCAGATAGAACAGAAATTCCTTTCACAAATTCAAAGAAAGTCAACCTTGAAACTCACCCATACATATACCATAAATGCTCCTTGCAGGCACTGTCACCAGTACTAGTTTATGTTTCCAGGGAAGTCTACACAAATTAGTCTATTAACATATACTCTCTAATGACCTCAGATAGGAGATGTCAGTCAAGATGACAGTGAATAAATACATTTATTTATTTATTTTTAAAGAGAGATTGTTTTGCTATAGGGCACATACACTTACCAGAGAGACACAAAGACACAGAAAGCTTCTCAGGATCTTGGGCACGCACACACATGCACCCAGCATGAGTTTTAAGGTGCAGGGTCCGGGACTTGAATCTCAGTCGACTCCATAGGAGCCCAGTGATGTAACTATTAAGTCATCTGCTGTCCCCATAAATACATTATTTTAATTTGAATTTCTCCTCTCCTGCTCACAAATTCTTTACCTTAAGTTCCAATTCAATTTTTGTGATTTTGTTTCTCTTCCTAAAATTAAGATACCCAATTAATGATTTCCTTCTATTTTGTTTGTTTTGTACCATTTTTTATTAATACTCTAATATTTCCCACTTGATGACAGTTATTTACTATTTCCTAACATGGATATAGATTATTTTCCCTTTTGCAGTTTTTTCTTAACTATGTGTATACGACTTTGAAAGAAACGTGGGCAGTGAAATATAAAAGCTCAGATTGAAATGGGATCGCACTGCATCATTAAACTCATGTTCTCTAGAGATTGAGTCAGAGGAGGTACACATATGCCCCGTTAAGTTCAGGTGATAGCCCCATATGTGCAAAAACAACAGCAACAGATGGCTTTAAATTCATTAGAGAATAGTATGTATAACTCAGGGCTAATTAGGAAATCTTGGTAGTAGTATGAATAGCAAATATTTATATATTAATCCACTCAACATAAATTTAGAAAATGCCTACCATGTATTGAATATTTGCTAGGAATTAAATACAGAGTATTACATGAAAAGAGACATTGGCCTCGCTAACATGGGGCTCAGGGCCTGAATAAAGATTCAGATAATAAGGAGGAAACAGACACAAAATCAATAGAAAAAAGCTAGAAAACAAATAAAGAGGAAACAATGTAGAGAGTTTCCTTGCATCCCGAGAATCAGACTACCTGGGTGGGATGTGATCTGTGCCTCAGTTTCCTCTTTTTGAATTATGGATAACAATAGCATCTATCTGATAGTTAAGATGATACTATGACCCAGTTTACTGTCAACGATCCCAATATATATGTTGCATCTAATTCCTTCTCAAAAGTTCCTGGTAATAGGGGTGGGAAGGAAAGGATCAGAAAAAAAAAAAAAATGAACAGAAACAAAAGTTGAAGGTACCTGTTGATGATCATGTACAAGGTAGCAACTGTAACTTGTCCAATATGCACTGTATTCATGCTGAGGAAAAACATTTTTTACACTGTAAAGATGTCCAATGATTAAATGTAAATAAAAGAGTAGTCTGGATTGGGTCACAAAAACCATTATCCCTCAAAGAAAAGAGCTGACATACATGAAGCACTGATAAACGTTAGCTCTGGTTGTGGTGCTTGTGGTCTTCACAACACTCACTTCTACTGTTTCTCCCTGGGTGTGTCCTGGTAGGTCTTCCTGACTTGGAGATATTTAAAATAGACTGGGAGAACAAGAAGAGCCAGATGGATGCCAAGTTAGAGGAAGAAGTGAGAAGGAATGAAGTAGGGAA